>NC_053393.1:231902677-232202677 GCF_905171765.1 Bufo bufo
CAGGTGGGGGTTGTGCTTACAGCCCAACACCAAGCAGGACGTTTGGCATTTGCCAGAGAACACCAAGATTGACAAATTCGCCACTGGCGCCCTGTGCTCTTCACAGATGAAAGCAGGTTCACACTGAGCACATGTGACAGACGTGACAGAGTCTGGAGACGCCGTGGAGAACGTTCTGCTGCCTGCAACATCCTCCAGCATGACTGGTTTGGCATTGGGTCAGTAATGGTGTGGGGTGGCATTTCTTTGGAGGGCCGCACAGCCCTCCATGTGCTCGCCAGAGGTAGCCTGACTGCCATTAGGTACCGAGAGGAGATCCTCAGACCCCTTGTGAGACCATATGCTGGTGCGGTTGGCCCTGGGTTCCTCCTAATGCAAGACAATGCTAGACCTCATGTGGCTGGAGTGTGTCAGCAGTTCCTGCAAGACGAAGGCATTGATGCTATAAACTGGCCCGCCCGTTCCCCAGACCTGAATCCAATTGAGCACATCTGGGACATCATGTCTCGCTCTATCCACCAACGTCACGTTGCACCACAGACTGTCCAGGAGTTGGCAGATGCTTTAGTCCAGGTCTGGGAGGAGATCCCTCAGGAGACCGTCCGCCACCTCATCAGGAGCATGCACAGGCGTTGTAGGGAGGTCATACAGGCACGTGGAGGCCACACACACTACTGAGCCTCATTTTGACTTGTTTTAAGGACATTACATCAAAGTTGGATCAGCCTATAGTGTGTTTTTCCACTTTAATTTTGAGTGTGACTCCAAATCCAGAGCTCCATGGGTTGAAAAATTTGATTTCCATTTTTTTTATTTTTGTGTGATTTTGTTGTCAGCACATTCAACTATGTAAAGAACAAAGTATTTCAGAAGAATATTTAATTAATTCAGATCTAGGATGTGTTATTTTTGTGTTCCCTTTATTTTTTGAGCAGTGTATATTGAAGAGAATAAGGCCCAATACTGACCCCTGAGGTACCCCACTAGTGACAGTGACCCAATCTGAGTGTGTACCGTTAATAACCACCCTCTGTTTTCTATCATTGAGCCAGTTACTTACCCACATACATACGTTTTCTCCCAGTCCGAGCATTCTCATTTTATATACTAACCTTTTATGTGGTACAGTGTCAAATGCTTTGGAGAAGTCCAGATATACAACTTCCATTGATTCACCACTGTCAAGTCTAGAACTTACCTCCTCATAGAAACTGATTAAATTAGTTTGGCATGACCAATCCCTCATGAAGCCATGCTGATATGATGTTATTTGCTTGTTTTCATTGAGATCCTCTAAGATAGCATCTCTCAGAAAATCTTCAAACAGTTTATCCACAACAGATGTTAAACTTACTGGCCTATAGTTTCCGGGGTCTGTTTTTGCACCCTTTATGTGCCGGTGAGCAAATTGCAAGTGTGCAGTTTGCAACTTTTTCACACAACAAAAATGATAAATGTGGCCCTATATGCGTATGCATGAATGTTGTAAGATTTCTACATCAGGATCATTGCTTTTCTAGAATAATATTAGAATTAGAGATGGCCTTGCGGTTCGCCTGGCAGGCGTTTCGCGGTGAACTTTGCGTGTTCGCGAATCGCCGAACATGCGAACATATGGAGATATTCGCGCCCGCCATATTCTTTTACATTGGGAAGAACTTTGACCCATGACACATCCATCAGGTGGTACAGGACAGCCAATTGAGACATTTCAGCACATGGACATACCCCCTACCTTATAAATAAACCTGATCTGGCCGCCATTTTACATTCAGTTTTTTGCCAGTGTAGGGAGAGGTTGCTGTGTGGAGCAGGGACAGGCTGTTAGGGACACCAAACGCTAGTTAATAGGGCCACAAAAGTCTTTTTAAGCACTAGTATAGGTGTGCTATCGATAGGTATGATACACAGAGGGGTGCGATATACTTATTACTTATGATATACTTTTATAATGAGTCAAAACACATAGATCTATATAGTGATCACCTGGAAGTCAGGGGCCTAGGGCCTAGGGGCTTACTAGGGTCATTTTTATTTAGGGTAAGGTTCCGGACGGGGTCACTCTTATCAGGGCAGGTGCTCTGTGGTTAGTCTATCAGGGCCAGAATAACACCCCCCTGTATGGCATTATCAGGGACAGTTCTTTTCCCACCCTGTCCTTCAATACCACATCATCATCTAGCCCAGGGATAGATGGTTTTTGCTTTCCCTCCGGGATTCATGGATGTGCACTGGAACCCCCCGGATTGTGGTAGGACATATGGTTTCTCATTTGGTGCCGCCGAGCACCTGATTTAGTGCTGCCGAGCACTTGTTATTGCCTACCACTAGAGTTGAGCGAACACCTGGATGTTCGGGTTCGAGAAGTTCGGCCGAACTTCCTGGAAATGTTCGGGTTCGGGATCCGAACCCGATCCGAACTTCGCCCCGAACCCGAACCCCATTGAATTCAATGGCGACCCGAACCTTTGGGCACTAAAAAGGCTGTAAAACAGCCCAGGAAACAGCTAGAGGGCTGCAAAAGGCAGCAACATGTAGGTAAATCCCCTGCAAACAAATGTGGATAGGGAAATGAATTAAAATAAAAATTAAAAAAATTAAAATGAACCAATATCAATTGGACAGAGGTCCCATAGCAGAGAATCTGGCTTCACGTCAGCAGAGAATCAGTCTCTTCATGCCATAGCAAAGAATCTGGCTTCATGTCAGCAGAGAATCAGTCTCTTCATGCCATAGCAGAGAATCTGGCTTCATGTCAGCGCAGAATCAGTCTTCATGTCATAGCAGAGAATCAGGCTTCACGTCACCCACCACTGGAACAGGCCACTGTCACACATTTAGGCCCCGGCACCCAGGCAGAGGAGAGAGGTCCCGTAACAGAGAATCTGGCCTGATGTCAGCACAGAATCTGTCTTCATGTCATAGCAGAGAATCAGGCTTCACGTCACCCACCACTGGAACAGGCCACTGTCACACATTTAGGCCCCGGCACCCAAACAGAGGAGAGCGGTCCCGTAACAGAGAATCTGGCCTTATGTCAGCGCAGAATCTGTCTTCATGTCATAGCAGAGAATCAGGCTTCACGTCACCCACCACTGGAACAGGCCACTGTCACACATTTAGGCCCAGGCACCCAGGCAGAGGAGAGAGGTCCCGTAACAGAGAATCTGGCCTTATGTCAGCGCAGAATCTGTATTCATGTCATAGCAGAGAATCAGGCTTCACGTCACCCACCACTGGAACAGGCCACTGTCACACATTTAGGCCCAGGCACCCAGGCAGAGGATAGAGGTCCCGTAACAGAGAATCTGGCCTTATGTCAGCGCAGAATCTGTCTTCATGTCATAGCAGAGAATCAGGCTTCACGTCACCCACCACTGGAACAGGCCACTGTCACACATTTAGGCCCAGGCACCCAGGCAGAGGAGAGAGGTCCCGTAACAGAGAATCTGGCCTTATGTCAGCGCAGAATCTGTATTCATGTCATAGCAGAGAATCAGGCTTCACGTCACCCACCACTGGAACAGGCCACTGTCACACATTTAGGCCCCGGCACCCAGACAGAGGAGAGCGGTCCCGTAACAGAGAATCTGGCCTTATGTCAGCGCAGAATCTGTCTTCATGTCATAGCAGAGAATCAGGCTTCACGTCACCCACCACTGGAACAGGCCACTGTCACACATTTAGGCCCAGGCACCCAGGCAGAGGAGAGAGGTCCCGTAACAGAGAATCTGGCCTTATGTCAGCGCAGAATCTGTCTTCATGTCATAGCAGAGAATCAGGCTTCACGTCACCCACCACTGGAACAGGCCACTGTCACACATTTAGGCCCAGGCACCCAGGCAGAGGAGAGAAGTCCCGTAACAGAGAATCTGGCCTTATGTCAGCGCAGAATCTGTATTCATGTCATAGCAGAGAATCAGGCTTCACGTCACCCACCACTGGAACAGGCCACTGTCACACATTTAGGCCCAGGCACCCAGGCAGAGGAGAGAGGTCCCGTAACAGAGAATCTGGCCTTATGTCAGCGCAGAATCTGTCTTCATGTCATAGCAGAGAATCAGGCTTCACGTCACCCACCACTGGAACAGGCCACTGTCACACATTTAGGCCCAGGCACCCAGGCAGAGGAGAGAGGTCCCGTAACAGAGAATCTGGCCTTATGTCAGCGCAGAATCTGTTTTCATGTCATAGCAGAGAATCAGGCTTCACGTCACCCACCACTGGAACAGGCCACTGTCACACATTTAGGCCCCGGCACCCAGACAGAGGAGAGCGGTCCCGTAACAGAGATTCTGGCCTTATGTCAGCGCAGAATCTGTCTTCATGTCATAGCAGAGAATCAGGCTTCACGTCACCCACCACTGGAACAGGCCACTGTCACACATTTAGGACCAGGCACCCAGGCAGAGGAGAGAGGTCCCGTAACAGAGAATCTGGCCTTATGTCAGCGCAGAATCTGTATTCATGTCATAGCAGAGAATCAGGCTTCACGTCACCCACCACTGGAACAGGCCACTGTCACACATTTAGGCCCAGGCACCCAGGCAGAGGAGAGAGGTCCCGTAACAGAGAATCTGGCCTTATGTCAGCGCAGAATCTGTATTCATGTCATAGCAGAGAATCAGGCTTCACGTCACCCACCACTGGAACAGGCCACTGTCACACATTTAGGCCCCGGCACCCAGACAGAGGAGAGGTTTATTCAACTTTGGGTTGCCCTGCAATATAATGATAAAATGAAATTAAAAATAGTATTGAATGAGGAAGTGCCCTGGAGTAGAATAATATATTGTTAAGGGGAGGTAGTTAATATCTAATCTGCACAAGGGATGGACAGGTCCTGTGGGATCCATGCCTGGTTCACTTTTATGAACGTCAGCTTGTCCACATTGGCTGTAGACAGGCGGCTGCGTTTGTCTGTAATGACGCCCCCTGCCGTGCTGAATACACGTTCAGACAAAACGCTGGCTGCCGGGCAGGCCAGCACCTCCAAGGCATAAAAGGCTAGCTCTGGCCACGTGGACAATTTGGAGACCCAGAAGTTGAATGGGGCCGAACCATCAGTCAGTACGTGGAGGGGTGTGCACAGGTACTGTTCCACCATGTTAGTGAAATGTTGCCTCCTGCTAACACGTTCCGTATCAGGTGGTGGTGCAGTTAGCTGTGGCGTGGTGACAAAACTTTTCCACATCTCTGCCATGCTAACCCTGCCCTCAGAGGAGCTGGCCGTGACACAGCTGCGTTGGCGACCTCTTGCTCCTCCTCTGCCTTCGCCTTGGGCTTCCACTGGTTCCCCTGTGACATTTGGGAATGCTCTCAGTAGCGCGTCTACCAACGTGCGCTTGTACTCGCGCATCTTCCTATCACGCTTCAGTGTAGGAAGTAAGGTGGGCACATTGTCTTTGTACCGGGGATCCAGCAGGGTGGCAACCCAGTATTCCGCACACGTTAAAATGTGGGCAACTCTGCTGTCGTTGCGCAGGCACTGCAGCATGTAGTCGCTCATGTGTGCCAGGCTGCCCAGAGGTAAGGACAAGCTGTCCTCTGTGGGAGGCGTATCGTCATCGTCCTGTGTTTCCCCCCAGCCACGCACCAGTGATGGGCCCGAGCTGCTTTGGGTGCCACCCCGCTGTGAACATGCTTCATCCTCATCCTCCTCCACCTCCTCCTCATCCTCGTCCTCCTCGTCCTCCAGTAGTGGGCCCTGTCTGGCCACATTTGTACCTGGCCTCTGGTGTTGCAAAAAACCTCCCTCTGAGTCACTTCGAAGAGACTGGCCTGAAAGTGCTAAAAATGACCCCTCTTCCTCCTCTTCCTCCTGGGCCACCTCCTCTTCCATCATCGCCCTAAGTGTTTTCTCAAGGAGACATAGAAGTGGTATTGTAACGCTGATAACGGCGTCATCGCCACTGGCCATGTTGGTGAAGTACTCGAAACAGCGCAAAAGGGCACACAGGTCTCGCATGGAGGCCCAGTCATTGGTGGTGAAGTGTGTCTGATCCGCAGTGCGACTGACCCGTGCGTGCTGCAGCTGAAACTCCACTATGGCCTGCTGCTGCTCGCACAGTCTGTCCAGCATATGCAAGGTGGAGTTCCACCTGGTGGGTACGTCGCATATGAGGGGGTGAGCGGGAAGGCCGAAGTTACGCTGTAGCGCAGACAGGCGAGCGGCGGCAGGGTGTGAACGCCGGAAGCGCGAACAGACGGCCCGCACTTTATGCAGCAGCTCTGACATGTCGGGGTAGTTGCGAATGAACTTCTGCACCACCAAATTCAGCACATGCGCCAGGCAAGGGATGTGCGTCAAACCGGCTAGTCCCAGAGCTGCAACGAGATTTCGCCCATTATCGCACACCACCAGGCCGGGCTTGAGGCTCACCGGCAGCAACCACTCGTCGGTCTGTTGTTCTATACCCCGCCACAACTCCTGTGCGGTGTGGGGCCTGTACCCCAAACATATGAGTTTCAGAATGGCCTGCTGACGTTTACCCCGTGCTGTGCTGAAGTTGATGGTGAAGGTGTGTGGCTGACTGGATGAGCAGGTGGAAGAAGAGGAGGAGGAAGCTGAGTAGGAGGAGGAGGAGACAGGAGGCAAAGAATGTTGCCCTGCGATCCTTGGCGGCGGAAGGACGTGCGCCAAACAGCTCTCCGCCTGGGGCCCAGCCGCCACTACATTTACCCAGTGTGCAGTTAGGGAGATATAGCGTCCCTGGCCGTGCTTACTGGTCCACGTATCTGTGGTTAGGTGGACCTTGCCACAGATGGCGTTGCGCAGTGCACACTTGTTTTTATCGGACACTTGTTTGTGCAGGGAAGGCACGGCTCTCTTGGAGAAGTAGTGGCGGCTGGGAACAACATACTGTGGGACAGCAAGTGACATGAGCTGTTTGAAGCTGTGTGTGTCCACCAGCCTAAATGACAGCATTTCATAGGCCAGTAGTTTAGAAATGCTGGCATTCAGGGCCAGGGATCGAGGGTGGCTAGGTGGGAATTTACGCTTTCTCTCAAATGTTTGTGAGATGGAGAGCTGAACGCTGCCGTGTGACATGGTTGAGATGCTTGGTGACGCAGGTGGTGGTGTTGGTGGTACATCCCATGTTTGCTGGGCGGCAGGTGCCAACGTTCCTCCAGAGGCGGAGGAAGAGGACGAGGCGGCGGCAGCAGCAGAAGAGGCCGAGGCAGCAGCAGCAGAAGAGGTAGCAGGGGGAGCCTGAGTGACTTCTTTGTTTTTAAGGTGTTTACTCCACTGCAGTTCATGCTTTGCATGCAGGTGCCTGGTCATGCAGGTTGTGCTAAGGTTCAGAACGTTAATGCCTCGCTTCAGGCTCTGATGGCACAGCGTGCAAACCATTGTTTGAAGAAGTGCCATGCCAGGGAACTCCTTGAAGCTGCCTTTGGGGTGCTCGGTCCCAGATGGCGGCGGTCAGTAGCAGGCGGAGTCTCTTGGCGGCGGGTGTTCTGATTTTGCCCACTGCTCCCTCTTTTGCTACGCTGTTGGCTTGGTCTCACCACTGCCTCTTCCTCCGAACTGTGAAAGTCAGTGGCACGACCTTCATTCCATGTGGGGTCTAGGACCTCATCGTCCCCTGCATTGTCTTCCACCCAGTCTTGATCCCTGACCTCCTGTTCAGTCTGCACACTGCAGAAAGACGCAGCAGTTGGCACCTGTGTTTCGTCATCATCAGAGACGTGCTGAGGTGGTATTCCCATGTCCTCATCATCAGGAAAAATAAGTGGTTGTGCGTTAGTGCATTCTATCTCTTCCACCCCTGGGGAAGGGCTAGGTGGATGCCCTTGGGAAACCCTGGCAGCAGAGTCTTCAAACAGCATAAGAGACTGCTGCATAACTTGAGGCTCAGTTTCCCTGATATGCATGGGGGTGATGTGACAGACCGATGGGCTTGGTTTTCATGCGCCATCTGTGCGCTTTCTGCAGAAGACTGGGTGGGAGATAATGTGAACGTGCTGGATCCACTGTCGGCCACCCAATTGACTAATGCCTGCACCTGCTCAGGCCTTACCATCCTTAGAACGGCATTGGGCCCCACCAAATATCGCTGTAAATTCTGCTGGCTACTGGGACCTGAGGTAGTTGGTTCACTAGGACGTGTGGCTGTGGCAGAACGGCCACGTCCTCTCCCAGCACCAGAGGGTCCACTAACACCACCACGACCATGTCCACGTCCGCGTCCCTTATTAGATGTTTTCCTCATTGTTCCCGTTCACCACAATTTTGAGAATGGCAAATTTGGGAATGGTTTTTCAACCCAGAAAAAAAAGTGTGCTTTTACGGTCACTACAAATAACTTGACCAGCTAAAACAGTACAGATTTGGTTAAATAGAGATGCGAGGCCTGTTTTTTTTTGCGCTGTGTGACAGGTATAGGTTTAATCACAGAATCAGATTTCTATCAGCACGCTAGCGTGTGTCTTAGGTTTTTCTGAATGACACTATCAGTACCTTCAATGTAAGATATTCTGTTTGGGATAGATTTCAAGTAGGCCTCAAATACCAGAAACTAGTTATTTTGAGAATGGCAAATTTGGGAATGTTTTTTCAACCCAGAAAAAAAAGTGTGCTTTTACGGTCACTACAAATAACTTGACCAGCTAAAACAGTAGAGATTTGGTTAAATAGAGATGCGAGGCCTGTTTTTTTTTGCGCTGTGTGACAGGTATAGGTTTAATCACAGAATCAGATTTCTATCAGCACGCTAGCGTGTGTCTTAGGTTTTTCTGAATGACACTATCACTAGCTTTAATGTAAGATATTCTTTTTGGGATAGATTTCAAGTAGGCCTCAAATACCAGAAACTAGTTATTTTGAGAATGGCAAATTTGGGAATGGTTTTTCAACCCAGAAAAAAAAGTGTGCTTTTACGGTCACTACAAATAACTTGACCAGCTAAAACAGTAGAGATTTGGTTAAATAGAGATGTGAGGCCTGTTTTTTTTTGCCCTGTGTGACAGGTATAGGTTTAATCACAGAATCAGATTTCTATAAGCACGCTAGCGTGTGTCTTAGGTTTTTCTGAATGACACTATCACTAGCTTCAATGTAAGATATTCTTTTTGGGATAGATTTCAAGTAGGCCTCAAATACCAGAAACTAGTTATTTTGAGAATGGCATATTTGGGAATGGTTTTTCAACCCAGAAAAAAAAATGTGCTTTTACGGTCACTACAAATAACTTGACCAGCTAAAACAGTAGAGATTTGGTTAAATAGAGATGTGAGGCCTGTTTTTTTTTGCGCTGTGTGACAGGTATAGGTTTAATCACAGAATCAGATTTCTATCAGCACGCTAGCGTGTGTCTTAGGTTTTTCTGAATGACACTATCACTAGCTTCAATGTAAGATATTCTTTTTGGGATAGATTTCAAGTAGGCCTCAAATACCAGAAACTAGTTATTTTGAGAATGGCAAATTTGGGAATGGTTTTTCAACCCAGAAAAAAAAGTGTGCTTTTACGGTCACTACAAATAACTTGACCAGCTAAAACAGTACAGATTTGGTTAAATAGAGATGTGAGGCCTGTTTTTTTTTGCGCTGTGTGACAGGTATAGGTTTAATCACAGAATCAGATTTCTATCAGCACGCTAGCGTGTGTCTTAGGTTTTTCTGAATGACACTATCACTAGCTTCAATGTAAGATATTCTTTTTGGGATAGATTTCAAGTAGGCCTCAAATACCAGAAACTAGTTATTTTGAGAATGGCAAATTTGGGAATGGTTTTTCAACCCAGAAAAAAAAGTGTGCTTTTACGGTCACTACAAATAACTTGACCAGCTAAAACAGTACAGATTTGGTTAAATAGAGATGTGAGGCCTGTTTTTTTTTGCGCTGTGTGACAGGTAAAGGTTTAATCACAGAATCAGATTTCTATCAGCACGCTAGCGTGTGTCTTAGGTTTTTCTGAATGACACTATCACTAGCTTCAATGTAAGATATTCTGTTTGGGATAGATTTCAAGTAGGCCTCAAATACCAGAAACTAGTTATTTTGAGAATGGCAAATTTGGGAATGGTTTTTCAACCCAGAAAAAAAAGTGTGCTTTTACGGTCACTACAAATAACTTGACCAGCTAAAACAGTACAGATTTGGTTAAATAGAGATGTGAGGCCTGTTTTTTTTTGCGCTGTGTGACAGGTATAGGTTTAATCACAGAATCAGATTTCTATCAGCACGCTAGCGTGTGTCTTAGGTTTTTCTGAATGACACTATCACTAGCTTCAATGTAAGATATTCTTTTTGGGATAGATTTCAAGTAGGCCTCAAATACCAGAAACTAGTTATTTTGAGAATGGCAAATTTGGGAATGGTTTTTCAACCCAGAAAAAAAAGTGTGCTTTTACAGTCACTACAAATAACTTGACCAGCTAAAACAGTACAGATTTGGTTGAATAGAAATGTCAGGTCTATTTTTTAGGCGCTGGGTGACAGGCTCAACTTGCCCCTGATGTAATATATGGCCAAAAAATAACCACACTGTTGATGGTTAAATGCACTTGGGTGACACAGGCTCAGCCTGCACCAGATGTAGTATATGGCCAAAAAATAATCAGACTGTCGATGGTTAAATGCACTTCGGTGACACAGGCTCAGCCTGCAGCTGATGTAGTATATGGCCAAAAAATAACCAGACTGTTGATGGTTAAATGCACTTCGGTGACACAGGCTCAGCCTGCAGCTGATGTAGGATATAGCACAAAATAACCACACTATCGATGGTTAAATACACTTGGTGATAGCTTGTGCTGGCGCAACACAAGTCACAAAATGGCTGCCGATCACCCCAGAAAAAAAAGTGATCTAAAAACGCTCTGGGCAGCCTCAAAAAAGTGAGCAAGTCAATAATAGCACTTCAATGATCCACAGCTGCAGATCGATCACAGAATGAAGTCTTTTGGAGGAGTTAATCTGCCTAATCTCGCCCTAACGTCGCAGCTGCAACCTCTCCCTATACTGATCATAGCAGAGTGACGTGCGGCGCTACGTGACTCCAGCTTAAATAGAGGCTGGGTCACATGCTGCACTGGCCAATCACAGCCATGACAATAGTAGGCATGGCTGTGATGGCCTCTTGGGGCAAGTAGTATGACGCTTGTTGATTGGCTGCTTTGCAGCCTTTCAAAAAGCGCCAAGAAAGAGCCGAACACCGAACCCGGACTTTTACGAAAATGTTCGGGTTCGGGTCCGTGTCACGGACACCCCAAAATTCGGTACGAACCCGAACTATACAGTTCGGGTTCGCTCATCCCTACCTACCACATCTATGATTTTTGCTTAACTTTAATAATGTAATTTATTTTCATTTTGAGGGATATCTTTTCCATTCACACGTCCGCAAAATGGGTCCGCATCCGTTCCACAATTTTGCGGAACCGATGCAGACCCATTTTTTTAGGGCCGGAATGTGTGTCCGCATACGCATTTGCGGATCCACACCTCCGCATCCCTGCTTGCGTTTCCGCAAAAAAATAGAACATGTCCTATTCTTGTCCGCAATTGCAGACAAGGTTAGGCAATTACTATTATAGTGCCGGCGATGTGCGGTCTGCAAATTGCGGAATGCACATTGCCGGTGTCCGTGTTTTGCGGATCCGCAAAACACTTACGGATGTGTGAATGGACCCTCATAGTAACATTATTAAAGGTTATGTTTTATCTTTATGCATATTCTAATGGATTGCCTTCCTTGTACAATGTTATAATATACTTTCTATGTTAGAAAGTATATTATAGTGCATTTGTATTGTGCGGCAGTTGTGTGCAGTTCTGCTGCGATACTGCAGGTATATAGAGGGACAAGCGTTATTGGAACAAATAATTTCTACTGGTGTGATATACCAGTCGTACCCCCAAAAAACTGATTGAAGCGGGGTGTTATATACCAATATACTTTCTTTATAGTGCATTTGGGTACTGTATAGTGCATTTGCGAATGCGCGTACGCGAAAATTATATTGCCGATATTTTGTATTGAAAAAAATAATGAATGGAGATCGCAAATTCGAATAATACATCTGCCATGTCACTGTCCATGTTGTGGGACTATTTGTGCACTTCTAGTAATTATTTCTTGGCTGCAAATATGAGCTGAAGGTTTTTCAGGTTCACCTGCCATTAAAATGAATGGGACCCGCCGCGAACTTGCGGTTCGCGAACATTTGATCGCGTTCGCGAACCGTCCCGGCAGATGTTCTTCCATCACTAATGAGAATCAAAGGCAATTTGTAACAGCATCTGCTGTGCTCTGCTGTTCCCCTGCTTACCGCCGCGGTCCCGGGTGTTGTGTTCAGTGCTTCCCCATTCACCGCTGCAGTCCTGGGCTCTGTCTGTGTAGGTACTGTTGTTCTGGGATCCACTCCACAGTTTCCTTTCAGCCCTGGCCACAGTATGCTTGCTGCTTGTTTCCCTGCAGCACTTCCTTAAGGGCTGACGCGTGTCACTTCCTGTGCTTAATGGGTTAGATCATGTGACCTTGCTGACCAATCCTAGCCTTCCTGCACATATATAAGTGGCTCAGTCCCCTTCCCAGATGCGTCAGCGTCAAGGTCCTTGTGTCCTGATAAGGTTGCGGTTATCTCTGCTTGTGTTCCTCTGTACCTGACTCGTGCTTGTGTTTCTGGACTCTGCTACCTGTTTGATCCCTGCCTGCTTGCCTTTACTCTCCTGCTGCCGATCCGGATTGCCTGACCTGTATCTGTGCTGCCTGCCCAGACCTATTGCTTGTTTGACTTCGCCTCTGCCTCATCCTTTGGTACTGCATTGTTGCTCCTGGTTACAACATGGCCTACCTCTGGTACCTTGCTCAGGTGCCTCCTGGTCCGCCTGGACCAGCTACCTCGTGTGCCAATCCTCCTCAAGAGGTAGTGACCTGGTGTTCCCCTCGAGAAAGTCTATCCCCACCATCAGGGGTACTATGAAGATCAAGGGGTTCACTTAGACAGTGCCACAGTGGGTTCACTCACGCTGGTTCGTGACACAATTCTATAGGAAACTGTTCCGGATTGGAAGAGACAGGGATTTCATGCAGTGCACATTGGCTACGTCTCAAACAGTGAATATGTTTGTCACCTATCCGCATAGGAACAACCCTCTTGGTCTCGGTGATAACCATGTGTCAGATTGTAGTGAGTTTTGGTAGTGGCTATTAACCAACCTATCCCTCAGGCTCCATCCCTTCTTGTATGTAATCTTGGGGACTGATGACTTCCTTCAGGTCTGGGTCACTAGAAATACTGCTCTGGTGACACATAATAGATTTGTTATTGACCTTATAGAATTCAACCTTACTAGGAACTATTTTATGTTTAATGACAGTTATTACCACCAGCTCAGGGGCACCGCGATATGAAGCCCCTGTGCACCGTCTTACACAAATTTGCTCCTTGGCTGGTGGGAGGCCAATGTCATCTGGTCCGATGATCTCGGCCACTGGCATGATCATATCTGCCTGTGGCTGAGATTCATTGAAGACATATTTATTCTTTGGAAGGGGACTAAGGAATCCTTCAGTAATTTTGTAGGGATCATCAACAAAAATGATTTTGATTGTTCCCTCCCGGCAGCTCTGAACCCCGACAACCCCTTTAAACCAACCAATAGTTCAGGGATGGCCAACCTGAGGCTCTCCAGCTGTTGCAAAACTACAACTTCCATCATGCCTGGACAGTCTACAGCTATCAGCCTACAGCAGTGCATGGTGGGAGTTGTAGTTTTACAACAGCTGTAGAGCCGCAGGTTGGCCATGCCTGCAATAGTTGGTATAAAGCTAGACAAACTTGCACCACATTTATTATCCAGCCTGAGCCATTGTGGTAAATCTGATGCAGGTCCAGACAGCCTGTCTAACTTTATGCCATCTACATACATAGAATACCCCAGGGAGTTGTTTGGTGGTATCCTCACTATCGCAAGCTATTTTGCTGTCCCTGGGCATGCCTGTGGCATATATATAATTCTGTTATCCCTGGTATTACTGGTAATAGACCTTTGTTGCTTGAACAAATCTGTTTATTGGAGTGGTTGACTACGGATTACCACATTACTTCAGGAAGTATAAGACTGACCTGAGAATTCTGTGTAAACACATTCTTAAGTGACTGTACTGCACTGCAAAGGTAAGGCTGAAGCTCTTTTAGGAAACTGGCATAAATGTACACCTTTTATAGTTATAACTCCTGAAACATTTCACTCGTTTTCTAAAAATGTGCACAATGTCTGCAGCTCTGGTTTGTGTGACCAAATTATATTTTCATAATATTAGCTAGAAATGTTAACAATTATGGTTTAGAAGACGGTATTCAGTACTGTGAAATATTACTTTATATGATGCCAAATACATAATGTTTGCGACAGGGCTTGAAAGTCAGGATTACATAAGATGTGCACTATACAGTATACATAAAGTTATAACATTTCTTCCAACTCAAATAACTTGCTGCTGAACCAATGCCTGTATCTCAGGAAATAATGATAACTTATACAGTACTATGATTGTTGCCTCTGAGAAAAAAAAATGGAGAAAATAGGCTGTAGACATGTAGGTCATGCTTATTGGTGCACCACTGGCTTTTCTGCACTTAGATTTTTCCGAAGAGAAGATCTGTCAGTGTAGAGCTGGTGTCAGGTTTAAAAGGAACCTGTCAGGAGGGTTTTTAGGATTAGACTACTGCCATGAATTACAGTGCTTGTAAATATCTTTGTAGACATGCCCCTGTAGAAATCAGAAGTTTTACTAAAAGGGAGAAAGTGAAGGTACACAGTGTCGAACTGAGGCACCTTGGCTCCACCAGTAAAATTTATTCTGGGGACCCACTAAAAAGTTACATGCAAATATTATCTGCTCACACAGTGGTAGCAGCAGCAGGAGGACACTACAAGATGATTGATTATGGGGATCTCTGCAGCGACTTTGAGAAAGTGGCTCCCTGGGGAAAGATGATACCAGTGGCCTGTACCTACCAGTTATCTCAGCCACCTGATGCTTCTCTAATAATAAAACGAATAGTTTGTTAAATAAGCTACCCAGTTTTTTACATTAACATAAGCTAGTTGAGATGTTGTACACTGCCTATCTGTATGTTGCACTGTGCCATATGCCACTTGTACAAAACGTGGGGGACTGGGGCTTCCGGGGGACTGGGGCTCCCGCGGGGGTGGGGGGGGGGCTTCACCTGTTCCCTTGTGGGCCAGTCCGAGCCTGATGGTACAGCATTACAATGGGCTGATCTCCTATAGACATTTGAAAGTAAAGAAGGCAACAGCACACATTTCATTTTCAAAAGGCAAAATGTATTCCTGTTTTTTTTTGACCACCACATCTGAATGCACAACGACCCATATCATATTTACTAATGTGTCTCATCAAAAATCCATCAAAAGTGGCACAAATTGGCAGACCTAGAGTTTCTACACTTTTTCCTGACATGCTCAACAAACAGTGGGGCTTAGCAGAAAGGGGGTGGAGCTTTGTAGGGAAGGGGGGTAGTCATGGACCTAAAATGCTCCACAATAGTTGGTAAAGAATCAGAGAAAAATGCCTACCCGTGCCACATTTATCATCCAGGCTGATCAACTGTGAAAAATCTAGTGCAGGTGTAGACAGCCTGTCTATGCTTAAGCCATCTTTAGGATTAGTATATCTGGGACAGTGTTTTGGCTTGGGGGTTCATAGACCACCAAGTGGCCTGTGGATAGATTGTAGAGGCCTATAAATTTGTATGGTAAAAAAGCAGCTCTATTTTCATTTTTAAACTTGCTCTCTGTATTAATATAACACATACACCTACTCTATGATGAAGGTGAAATATTATTTCTGTTTGATAAGATGTTTTTGCCATATTAAAGGAAATCTGTTGCCAGTTTTGACCATGCTACACTGATCACATTCGCACTACTGCTCCATTCAAACTTTATAGGGGGAAGGAGTCATCATTTGAAAACTAACAGTGATGTCAGTACCTTGTGTGTGTGGGAGCAGGTGGGAGAGGTCGGAGGTGAGAAGTAGCAGATACTTGTAGATTGTAAGCCCTCACGGGCAGGGCCCTCTCTCCTTCTGTACCAGTTTGTAACTTGTCTTGTTTATGATTAGTGCAATTGTCTGTATTATGTATGTGCACCACTTATCATATGTACAGCGCTATGGAATGAATGGCGCTTTAACCTCTTAAGGACATAGGGCGTACAGGTACGCCCTTGTGCCCTGGTACTTAAGGACACAGGGCGTACATGTACGCCCTGTGTATTTTCGATCACCGCCGCGCGGCGGGCGGTGATCGGAACCCCGTGCCTGCTCAAATCATTGACCCCCCCATGTATGCGATCGCAGAAAACCGCAGGTTAATTCAGACCTGCGGTTTTCTGCGTTTCCGGGTTGTTCGGGTCTCTGAAGACCCGATAACCCGGAACAGGATGGTGATGGTGGTGTGATTTCACCCCACCAATCACCATCCAGCGATCCTGAGTGGTGATGGTGACATCACCACTCAGGATCGCTTTCTGATTGGTCTGTGGGCGTTCCGGCGGCAGATTCAAAAGAGGCAGGCGCTCCTCTCCTCCTCCTTTTGTGTTCCGGAGCCGGAGGACTGCACGTGTGTCCACCATCGCTGCCAGCACCCCCAGGACCCGATCTGTGCCCCCAGGACCCGATCTGTGCCCCAGCACCCCCCATCAGGTACATAGGGACAGCAAAGGGAAAGTTTGGTTTAGGCAGCCCCCTGCCCCCCTCCACCTTTTTTGGGGTGCATTTATATTTTTTTTTGGTGTATGCTGACTGTGGCCGGCACTTAGTGTCCGGCCACTGTTAGCGCATCGCACACCCCACCGCTGATCAAATTATTATTATTTTTTTCTGTTAGTTTTAGGGTGAGTTCGTGAACACCCGTGCCCCCACACACACGCACACAAAATAAAGAGTTACACACACGCACATATACACGCAGACACACACTCCCCTATGGCCCGCCGGAGGTTCGCGGCCGAGGAGGCATACGCCCAGCTTGCCTCCGACTCCGAGAGTCCCAGTGAGGATGAGGATGACCCCACATTCCTGTGGTCATCCGCATCCTCCTCATCATCTAGCGATGATGATGAGCCCCCAAGGCGGCGGAGACGCCGCCAGGCGGAGCAAGGGGACCGCCATGTTAGGGACCCTGTGGCCCACACTAGTACGAGCAGCTCTGGGGCTCGTACTGGTTTCCCGGCCCACCAGTTAAATCCACCGGAGCCCCCTGCCGGTGAACTTGTCTGGTGTAGCCCAGAGCGATACGAGCCCGTGATTCCTGATTTTGTAGGCCAATCAGGAATCCAGATTTCCACAGTGGGCTACACTGAATATGACTTTTTTTGTCATTTTTTCAGTGACTCACTGGTAAATCTGATGGTGGAGCAGACGAATCTGTACGCCCAACAGTTCGTCGCTCAACACCCGGGCTCCTTTTTGGCCAGGCCCGGTGGCTGGACGCCGGTCAGTGCAGCCGAAATGAGGACATTTTGGGGCCTCGTGCTGCATATGGGCCTGGTCAAAAAACCCAGTGTCAGGCTGTACTGGAGTGGGGACGTCCTATACCAGGCCCCACTTTACAGTACAGCCATGACACGCTCCCGGTTTGAGGCCATCCGGAAATGTCTGCATTATTCCGATAATGCAGCATGTCCCCCCCCGAGGTGATCCTGCCCATGATCGTCTGTATAAGATATGGCCGGTCATCGATCACTTTGGGGCCAAATTCATGGAGGCCTATGTACCTGGAAGGGAGGTCGCGGTTGATGAGTCTCTCATTGCGTTCAAGGGGAGACTCATTTTCCGCCAGTATGTGCCCTCCAAGCGAGCGAGGTATGGCGTGAAGCTATACAAAATTTGTGAGAGTACCTCAGGGTACACTTACAAATTTCGTGTGTACGAGGGGCAAGATTCCCGGATTCAACCCCCAGAATGTCCCCCCACTCTGGGTGTTACCGGGAAACTTGTGTGGGACCTTATGTACCCACTGCTGGATAAGGGTTACCACCTTTACGTGGATAACTTTTATACCAGTATCCCCTTGTTCCAGTCCCTTGCCGCCAGATCCATGTCCGCTTGTGGGACCGTGCGGAAAAATCAACGCGGCCTCCCTGCCCACCCCCTCCAGGTACCTATCCCCAGGGGTGAGACCCGTGCCCTTACCACTGGAAACCTGTTGCTGGTCAGGTATAAGGACAAGAGGGATGTCCTTATGCTGTCCACAATTCATGGTAACGGCATCACCCCTGTCCCTGTGCGAGGTACCGCGGCAACGGTCCTCAAGCCCGATTGTATCGTCGCCTACAATCGGTATATGGGAGGAGTTGATCTCTCTGATCAAGTCCTCAAGCCATATAATGCCATGCGCAAAACCAGTAGTTTACAGCCACATATTGGGTGTTTCTGTAAACGGCAGAGTCAGGGCAATAAAGATACAGTCTTGTTTGGCTGTTAACCCTTGCTTTGTTAGTGGAAAAAATGGGTTAAAATGGAAAATAAGGCAAAAAAATGAAATTTTCAAATTTCATCCCCATTTGCCAATAACTCTTGTGCAACACCTAAAGTGTTAACGACGTATGTAAAATCATTTTTGAATACCTTGAGGGGTGTGGTTTCTTAGATGGGGTCACTTTTAGGGAGTTTCTACTCTAGGGGTGCATCAGGGGGCTTCAAATGGGACATGGTGTAAATAAACCAGTCCATAAAAATAAGCCCTCCAAAAACCAAACGGCGCACCTTTCACTCTACGCCCCGCTGTGTGGCCGTACAGTAGTTTACGGCCACAAATTGGGTGTTTCTGTAAACGGCAGAGTCAGGGCAATAAAGATACAGTCTTGTTTGGCTGTTAACTGTTGCTTTGTTAGTGGAAAAAATGGGTTAAAATTAAAAATTAGACAAAAAAATGAAATTCTCAAATTTCATCCCCATTTGCCAATAACTCTTGTGCAACACCTAAAGGGTTAACAACGTATGTAAAATCAGTTTTGAATACCTTGAGGGGTGTAGTTTCTTAGATGGGGTCATTTTTGGGTGGTTTCTATTATGTAAACCTCGCAAAGTGACTTCAGACCTGAACTGGTCCTTAAAAATTTAGTTTTTGTAAATTGCTGAAAAATTTCAAGATTTGCTTCTAAACTTCTAAGCCATAACATCCCCAAAAAATAAAATATCATTCCCAAAATAATTCAAACATAAAGTAGACATATGGGGAATGTAAAGTCATCACAATTTTTGGGGGTATTACTATGTATTACAGAAGTAGAGAAACTGAAACTTTGAAATTTGCAAATTTTTCCAAATTTTTGTTAAATTAGGTATTTTTTGGTGCAAAAAAAAAAAAATTTTTGACTCATTTTACCAGTGTCATGAAGTACAATATGTGACGAAAAAACAATCTCAGAACGGCCTGGATAAGTCAAAGCGTTTTAAAGTTATCAGCACTTAAAGTGACACTGGTCAGATTTGCAAAAAATGGCCTGGTCCTAAGGTGTAAAAAGGCTGTGTCCTTAAGGGGTTAATAATAAATAATAATAATAATAATACTTCCGCAGCTAGTATACATATCAGGAGGCTAGGAGGGGTAAGGGAGAGGCATGTTTAGAATACAAACTGCAAAGTGTATGCAGGGTGACTCCTTGGGATCATAGATGTGTGGTGGAGCAGAGGCGTAACTACCATAGCGGCAAACCATGTGACTGCTATGGGGTTCAGAGTAAGAGGGGGCCCAGTCTTAGTTGGGATCATCCCCTCTTCTACTGGAAGTGAAAACTTGGTCAGGACTCAAACGTCTAAAGGAACAACTTTTATCAAATGAGGCAGTGGAAAACTGGCCCAAGGGTCATTGAAAGGGGTTTAGGCAGAAACCCTGTCCTGTGCAGTGGTGAGGGGGGGGGGGGGGGCAGTTTGATCCTTGCTATGGGCCCTTACTTCTCTATATACGCCACTGTGGTGGAGCATTGAAAACCCACTGCTGACTTTAGAAAGCAGCACACACAGGGATGAAGGGAAGATAAAGCAGACTGGGGATCAAGTAACTCTTCTAATGCTGTCGTCAGTCACACTGTAATCAGCATTTAGTCGTGTTCTAGAGATGACAGTGCTCCGTTGACTTTACAAGTACTGTGTACCCTGTGAGCTTGCAGAGGTCGCACACTACTAAGGCCAGCCCTGTATGCTAACTAGGAACACTACCCACTCCAATTAGGGACAGTTATCCATGCCAGTTAGGACCACTAACCACAGTGCCTCCCTACTTTAGGGTTAGGGTTTGTGTGTTTATTACATAAAGTTAAAGTATTACGTGTTATATACAGTTAAAGAAGGTAGCGCACACCCGATATTAACTGACCATGGACTAAGCTGGTAGAGCGCTGAAATCCCTGATCTCTGTTGTTTGACCCTTTGTTTTTTATGATTATCTTTGATAGCAGCCTACAAAGAGAAGGTTCCCCTAATTTTAAACCCCCCCCCCCCCCCAAAAAAAAAAAAAAAGACAACAACAACACCTTGTTCTATATCTCCAGTACTGTTGTGTGCAGCATGTAAAACACATGCTTGGCTATCACTTCATACAACTGCTCACCACTGAAATGATGGTCCCATAGGCCGCACCCCACTATCACGTATTTTGTAAACATATGATAAATGTTAATAATTTAATAACATCTTTTATTATTAGATCTTTGACGTTAGTAGCCAAAAGGACCTCCCCCCCCCCCCCCCCCCCAGTGACAGCAACCAGAAGTACGCACTTCAACAAGCAGCGAGATGGCTCAGTGGTTAGCACTGGTGCCTTGCAGCATAATTCTGGCCAATATTTGCATGGAGTTTGTATGTTCCTCCCATTTTTCAGTGGCTTCCCTCCGGTTACTCTGGTTTCCTTCCACACTCCAAAGATATGCTGATAGGGATACTTAGATTTTGTACTCCACTGGGGACAGCAAGTGAATGCGATACTGGAAGCTTGAACGTCTCTGTCCAACCCCATTGACTTTAATGGGGACCGGCAGAGATCTGGCTGCGCAAACTCTAGAGCTGTCTGGTGCTCGGATCAGTGGATGATAATGAGACTGGCAGAAGCTGAGTGTGCAGGGAACCTTTTTACAGCCTTATAGACTAAGTGAGACAAAAAAAAAGGACTAATTCAAATGGTAGACAAAAGATCTGGCCTGCTGGTTCATTGTTGTGGACTCTAAAGGCTCCTTTTTACAGGCTAACACAGCAAGTGTGCTGCTACGCAGTTAAAATCTATATAGTTTAATTCATACGATATTCTATATTTGGAAATATGCTCCCATCTAGTGGTCGTTTTTGGTAATACACTTGTTTTTCTGTTCTTCATATATATATGTCATTCATTTTACTGCTCCACCCCTTCTTCTGTGTACCTCACTTCCTGTTTCTCCATACTGCTCCAGGCATTGAACAGGTACACATGTATTCTCATGTAAGCTTACAAAAGCATCATCTTTTGACCACACAATACCAGAATACATCTGTTCTGCTGTACTCTATTATCTGGCTTACAGAATAAAGTAACTTACACAGATAAACTCGTTGTTGGTGAGTTCAAGCTATCTGATAAGGATTGTCCGCAGTGATTAAATATGCTCATACAGGCCCGGCATAGAGGTCTCACTAGGGATAAATCGCTATTACAACAATCTGAGTCAGAATAGTCAAAAGATGCATATAATTCCTACAGCCTGCTGTGTATATTTGTGTGCCTAAACTGCAATCAAGCTCAGTGCCATCCGCCATCTTGTGAAAGCACATGGTCGCACAAGCTTACTGCACTTCAAGTGAATATTCAAAACTGTTTCTCTACATTGCACTGTGTTACCTCACCTGTCTAAGCCGCTGTTAGTCTTATTAAAGAGACAGTACAATTTTTTGAAAAAACAAAAAAAAAGGCTAGACAAGGTTCTGAACACTTTTATGGCTGAAGCAATGCAGATACATCATGCCTCTGAACCCGCAGATGTACAGGGAGCAGATTCTGCAGATATTACCAATCAGAGTGTAAGACCCAAACGTACAATAAAACCAACACAGAATCTCAGAGAAAACTATCAAACCACTAGAGATGAGTTCTCCAGTAATCTGTCAGACCTCTAGGACAGAACCTCACACCGCATGTCAGTTTTGTCACACTCTAATGATCAACCAGCTGAAATAAGAGACTCTATAAATCACCTATTTGCTGTGTATGTACGCTACCAGCAGCTGTCTGCAAAATACTCAGCCTTCTTGCAGGACTCTAATATAGAGGAGTCTTCAGCAGAACTGACTAGGACTGATGCACTGAACCAACAAAGGGATCTCGCAGTGCAAAATGCTAAACTTAAGGCAGAACTCCGAATTACTCAACTGCAGGAGACCTGATCTCACAGATCCACCACAACCAAGCACACTGCACTTTCTTCCAAATCCTCTCATTCCAGAAGATCAAAATTAAGAGTCAAGTTAATAGAGGCTCCTTTACCAGAAAGCAAGCAGACATGGAAGCTCAAACGGCAGCTCAACAAGCAGAGATGGCAGCTCGTCAAGTAGAGATGACAGCTCGTCAAGCAGAGATGGAAGCTCAAAGGGCAGCTCAACAAGCAGAGATGGCAGCTCATCAAGCCAAGATGGAAGCACAAAGCAAAGCTCTCCAAGCAGAGAGCAGCTTCCCTAGAAAGGCTGAAAGCAATGGGACAAAGTACTAATTCAGACTGCCTTATCCCAGCAGAACTGGAAGATCCAGCTGAACGCACCAGTGAATACGTTCTAAAGCATAACATCTGCAAAGATACAGAGTCATCTCCTGTACCTCCTACTAACAACACTGTTCTGACTCCCAACGCAGAGACCTCTCAGCTCTATATGTCTGAGCCTCTTCAAGCCTACAACACAAATACATATATGCAGCAAACTGGATCAATGCATGTCAACAACAAGGTGACTTCCGGTAATAAGCCGCAGCTCAAACCAAAGCCAGCACAAGCCTTAGAGACTACACCACAGTTAAACGCTCATGCAAAATCATTTTACCCTGTTAAGCCTCACCTTACATTACCATAGAACTTTCACACCCAAGGGGTTCCACAAGTTACTTTGACACCAAGGAGTGAGAGACCAGACATGAATGACTTTGCCAGATACATGGTACGCCGTGAGTTCGTTAACACCAGCCTTTCAAGGTTTGACGACTGTCCAGATATCTACAGGGCCTGGAGATCAACCTTCAAGGCTACTATTGCCAATCTCAACCTTACTGCTAAGGAAGAACTTGATTTTCTCATAAAGTGTCTGGGACCAGAATCTGCAGGTCGTATTAAAAGACTCAGAACAGTACATGTTGATCACCCAGATGCAGGTCTTGTTGCTGCATGGGCAAGACTTGAGCAAGCCTATGGTAGCTCTGAAGCCATAGAAAGCGCTCTATTCAAGAGACTGCAAAACTTCCCAAAAATAGGGAACAAAGTCTATCGCAAGCTCAAAGATCTAAGTGACCTCCTCATGGAGCTAGAGTTGGCAAAGACTGACCCACGTCTACCTGGACTAAACTACCTCAACACCGCTCATGGTGTCAACCCAGTGGTCTCTAAACTGCCATACGGCCTACAAGAGAAATGGGCACAACAGGGCTCAAGATACAAAAGAGACTATAATGTATCCTTTCCTCCATTCTCATATTTCTGCAGGTTCATTAGTGATCAAGCCTGGATGAAAAACGATCCCAGCTTCAGCTTCAGTGAACCCAACCTGCCTGCTTCATCCTCACCATCATCAAGGTATGATAACACAGCAGCTAAACATAGAGACTTAAATAGAGCTATATCTGTTAAAAGGACAGACATCTCACCCTCCACAACCTCACCTACTGATCAGGGCATTGTGAGATAATGACCCTAATCGTCAGTGTCCTATTCACAAGAAGCCTCACCCTCTTAAGAAATGTCTTGGGCTTAGGGCAAAGACTTTACAAGAGCGCAGGGAGATTCTCCAGAAACTTGGCATATGCTACAAGTGCTGTGCTTCTTATAGCCATTTTGCTAAAGACTGTAAAGTTGTCATAAAGTGCACAGAATGCGGTAGCGACAGACATGTTACAGTCATGCATCCTATTCCACTTCCAGACAACCCACAGCAGCTTCCTACCTCCACTCCTGTCTCAAATCATGGCAGGGAGCGACAAGGTCATGCTTCAACCAAAGATAATGTCTCTTCTTCATGTACAGAAGTCTGTGGAGAAGGCAAGGACCACAAATGCTGTGCCAAGATATGCCTAGTCAAGATATACCCAAGGGACCATCCTGAGAAAGCTGCTAGGATGCATGCCATAATAGATGAACAGAGAAACAGATCCCTGGTTAAGCCTAAATTCTTTGAGATCTTTGGCATAGAGGGTCACGCAACACCATATACCCCTAGAACCTGTTCTGGTCGTGTAGAGACCTTCGGCAGAAGGGTTGACGGGTTATTGGTCTCTTATATCAATAAGGAGGAGGGCATACCCCTACCAACGTTAGTTGAGTGCTACCAGATACCAGACGAAAGGGAAGAGATTCCGACTCCAGAAGCTGCATATCAACATCTTCATTTAAGGCACCTTGTTGATGAGATTCCTGCAATGGACAAGAGTGCTGAAATCTTAGTCCTGTTAGGAAGGGACATTCTCAGAGTACATAAAGTACGCGATCAGTGCAATGGGCCTGACAACGCCCCTTATTAACAAAGACTTGACCTAGGCTGGGTAATAGTGGGCAATGTATGCTTGGACAGGATGTGTACGCCATCTGAGATCCACTCCTTCAAGACTTACGTGTTGGAAAACGGACGTGCATCCCACTTCAAACAGTGGCCTCCCTATTATGAAGTAAAGGAGAAGCTTATTGACATCATCCAAGTACCTGATGTTACTCCTGTCCTTTGTGATGACAACCTAGGTACTACAGTGTTTTGTACTACAAGTGAGGACAACAAAATAGCCTTGTCATTTGAAGACAGAGAATTTATCAAAATAATGGATAAGGAATTCTCTGTGGATGAGTCTAACAGCTGGGTTGCACCATTACCTCTTCGTGCTACAAGGGCCAAATCATGAACAGGCTTTATCCAGATTCAACTCACTTCAACGAACACTAAGGAACAGGCAAGAAATGAAGGGCCATTTCATCGCCTTTATGAAAAGGATCTTTGACAATGATCACGCCGAATCAGTGCCACCACTTCAAAGACACGATGAGTGCTGGTATCTGCCTTTCTTCGGAGTGTATCATCCAAGTAAGCCAAAACAAATCAGGATAGTATTTGACTCCAGTGCCAAGCATCAAGGTGTATCCCTCAAACGATGTTCTTCTCACCATCCCGAATCTAACCAACAACCTTGTAGGCGTACTTATGAGATTTAGAAGAGAAGCAGTTGCCATAACTGCTGATATTGAACAGATGTTTCATTGCTTCATTGTACGTAAAGATCATAGAAACTTCCTAAGGTTTCTGTGGCACGGTGACAACAACATGGACAATGAGATTATTGAATACTGCATGAAAGTACATGTTTTCGGAAATAGTCCCTTACCCGCTGTTGCAACATACGGTTTAAGAAGGACTGCCATTGATGGAGAAAAGGATTATGGCATGGATGCTTGACACTTCGTTGAGAGAGACTTTTATGTTGATGATGGACTTAAGTCTTTACCTACAAATGAAGAAGCCATAGACCTGCTCCAAAGGACACAAAATTGCCTCAAATAGTGTTGCTGTTATGAAAGCCTTTCAACCTGGAAATCATGCCACAGGGTTTAAGGACTTAAATCTGGGAATGGACATGCCACCTATACAGAGAAGTCTAGGCCTACGGTGGGACTTATTAAAGGACACTTTCAGCTTTCAAGTCAGCTCTACAGACAAGCCATTTACCAAGCGTGGTGATCTGTCAGTGGTAAACAGCCTATACGATCCAATGGGATTTGTGGCTCCCATCACTATACAAGTTAAAGCCTTACTTAGACAGCTCTCAGAGTCTATTAAAGATTGGGATGCTCCACTGCCACCTGACAAGCTTTCAAAGTGGGAGTCCTGGAAGCAATCTCTACACACCTTAGATGGAATCCATATACCACGCTGCTACACCTCAGCTTCCCTTGCTACGAGCCGGAGAAAAGAGCTTCACATCTTCTCAGATGCATCTACTGAGGCCATTGCGGCTGTTGCCTACCTCAAGGTGAGAGACTCTTCTAATCAAACCTACATAGGGTTTCTGTTTAGGAAAGCTAAGTTAGCACCTAAGCCTGGGCACACAATACCTAGACTTGAACTTTGTGGGACTGTGCTAGCTGTAGAAATCTCAGATTTCATATCACACGAGCTAGACATTCAGATAGATGACACCAAATTCTACACAGACAGTAAGGTTGTTATTGGCTACATATACAACCAGACTAAACGTTTCCATATCTACGTCAGCAACCGTGTAGAAAGAATCAGGAAATCATCTAAACCTGAACAATGGCATTATGTCCCATTTGAAATTTATCCTGCAGATCATGCTACTAGGCCAGTGTCTGCAAGTGTATTTGCAAATTCTTCCTGCTTAACAGGTCCTGAATTCCTGCTGGATCACATAGAAGAGACCACGGCTGACGTCTTTGGTCTTCTAGAACCTGACAAAGATCCCAAGAACCCAACTATCCTTTCCCAAGCTACCCTGCTTACCCAGAAGCTTGGGTCCGTTCCTGTTCCACCTGGAAACTTTAAAGACGGAAATCTGTGTTATGATCAATGGAAGCGAGTACAAAACCTTGCCAACCGCTTCTGGAATCGTTGGAAGATGGAGTATCTTTCCACTCTGCAAGGACGCAGGAAATGGCAACGACAGTACCCTAACATACAAGTTGGAGATCTTGTTCTGCTCAAGGACCAGCATGCCAAAAGAATCGAGTGGCCTATGGAACTTATTGTGAAGAGCGTTCCTAGTGATGACGGTAAGGTACGCAAGGTGGAGGTGAAAGTTGCAAGACAAGGGACTGTAAAGACTTTCATCAGGCCTATCACAGAACTTATTCTGCTTTTACCCTTTGGAGAGTGAACTTATTGCCTATGCTGCTGAATCCTGCCTGAAACTTCAAGCAAGAAGTGTTTGAACTTTAATTGATTCACTTGAAGCCTTACATTTAATTGTTGCATTATATGCCTGTTCTCTTTATGTTTTTCAGGACATAAATCCTCGGACATCAAGCAAATAGTTGTTTATTTGTAATTATTTAACTACCGTTATGGTTTAAATAGTGACATTTTCAATGCCAGACGGGGAGTGTGCTGCTACGCAGTTAAAATCTATATAGTATAATTCATATGGTATTCTATATTTGGTTATATGCACCTATCTAGTGGTCGTTTTTGGTAATGCACTTCTTTTTCTGTTCTTCATATATATATATATATATATATATATATATATATATATGTCATTAATTTCATTCATCCACCTCTTCTTCTGTGTACCTCACTTCCTGTTTCTCCATACTGCTCCAGGCATTGAACAGTAACACATGTATTCTCATGTAATCTTACAAAAGCATCATCTTCTGACCGCACAATACCAGAATCCATCTGTTCTGCTGTACTCTGTTATCTGGCTTACAGAATAAAGCAATTTACACAGATAAACTCGGTGTTGGTGAGTTCAAGCTATCTGATAAGGATTGTCCGCAGTGATTATGTATGCTCATACAGGCCAGGCATAGAGATCTCACTAGGGATAAATCGCTATTACAACAATCTGAGTCAGAATAGCAAGCAATTAACTGGATTCAACTGCATTGCACATCCCAATACAGATTTGCTGTTTCTCGGCAGCAGATATCTGTTTATATAGACACTCTGCTGTCCAGAAACATAGATTTTGGTGTCTGATTCCACAGTGGTTTCACCCAATGAATGAGGAATACTTCTTCCCAATAATTACCCCGATCATCGCCCCATGTAAAGGGGTCGTTAACTCATTCAGCATTGACTTTTGTAACTTGTGTCATCTGTTCATATAATGGAGAGCGTTGTCATTGTTATTCTTTTCCTGATAAAGTTACCACAGTAAAGTCTGTCTGTCTCCCACCTGCCTGCATCTTATGGTGATATATACAGTCAGGTCCATAAATATTGGGACATCGACACAATTGTAACATTTTTGGCTCTATACACCACCACAATGGATTTGAAATGAAACGGACAAGATGTGCTTTAACTGCAGACCGTCAGCTTTAAATTTGAGGGTATTTACATCCAAATCAGGTGAACGGTGTAGGAATTACAACAGTTTGCATATGTGCCTCCGACTTGTAAAGGAACTGAAAGTAATGGGACAATTGGCTTCTCAGCTGTTCCATGGCCAGGTGTATGTTATTCCCTCATTATCCCAATTACAATGAGCAGATAAAAGGTCCAGAGTTCATTTCAAGTGTGCTATTCGCATTTGGAATCTGTTGCTGTCAACTCTCAAGATGAGATCCAAAGAGCTGTCACTATCAGTGAAGCAAGCCATCATTAGGCTGAAAAAACAAAACAAACCCATCAGAGAGATAGTAAAAACATTAGGGGTGGCCAAAACAACTGTTTGGAACATTCTTAAAAAGAAGGAACGCAGCGGTAAGCTCAGCAACACCAAAAGACCCAGAAGACTACGGAAGACAATGATGGATGACCGAAGAATTCTTTCCCTGGTGAAAAAAAACCCCTTTACAACAGTTGGCCAGATCAAAAACACTTTCCAGGAGATAGGTGTATGTGTGTCAAAGTCAACAATAAAGAGAAGATTTCACCAGAATGAATACAGAGGGTTCACCACAAGATGTAAACCATTAGCCTCAAAAACAGGAAGGCAAGATTAGAGTTTGCCAAACGACATCTAAAAAAGCCTTCACAGTTCTAGAACAACATCCTATGGACTGATAAGACCAAGATCAACTTGTACCAGAGTGATGGGAAGAGAAGAGTATGGAGAAGGAAAGGAACTGCTCATGATCCTAAGCATACCACCTCATCAGTGAAGCATGGTGGTGGTAGTGTCATCGTGTGGGCATGTATGGTTGCCAATGGAACTGGTTCTCTTGTATTTATTGATGATGTGACTGCTGACAAAAGCAGCAGGATGAATTCTGAAGTGTTTCGGGCAATATTATCTGCTCATATTCAGCCAAATGCTTCAGAACTCATTGGACGGCGCTTCACAGTGCAGATGGACAATGACCCAAAGCATACTGCAAAAGCAACCAAAGAGTTTTTTAAGGGAAAGAAGTGGAATGTTATGCAATGGCCAAGTCAATCACCTGACCTGAATCCGATTGATCATGCATTTCACTTGCTGAAGACAAAACTGAAGGGAAAATGCCCCAAGAACAAGCAGGAACTGAAGACAGTTGCAGTAGAGGCCTGGCAGAGCATCACCAGGGTAGAGACGTCCCGAACTATTTGCCGGCGAACAGTTCCCGGTGAACATAGCTTGTTCGCGTTCGCCGCGGCAGGCGAACATATGCGATGGTGGTTATTCTGCAGACTTTGATGGATTACATGATATGTGATATGTGCTATGTTCCATCACGTGACGGTATAATGGCGATATGTGTTAATCATATTTATATGTCTCTTTGAAATGATATCTATTTGAGATGTGCCTTAATGTATTCAGCCCCAGACCTATTGAGATATTGGTTATTGCCCTCTCTCTCCCTATAATGTAATGTATATGTACTCAGATGTATTCAGCTTTCCATTTGTTGTCCTATACTGACAATATCCCCTATGTGGACTCCATATACTGGGCTTCTTAATATGAATAATATTGCGTAGTATGGTAGATGCGGTTCTGATACCTTTACAGCTCTGACCTCTTCCTACTTTGATTGGATGATACAGCGCTATGCTATGATGCGCTGTGCGCCGGGTTACGTGGGGACGCCGCTAGGTTTCCTTGGGAGGCGGGCTGGAACGCATGGCTTGCGTTCCACCCCTCCTCCTGACGAATGCGGCACCGCCATGACTGACTCGGCGTGCATCATCGGGCAGGAGCTCTCGATAATAAGTATCAGCTGCTGTACTATAACTGATTATGTTATGCCCTGAAGCCACATGGGGGATATAAATAGGAGCCTATGGCCACATTTACACTACCTCCTGACGAAGCTGAGGCGAAACGCGCGTCGGGGTCCTTTGCCTGTCCTGTGCCTGCTGTCTCTGCCCTCCATCATGTCTCATGGTATGTTGTGATTGTCCATCAGATACCCACGGATGATTTCTGCTCACAGCCTTCATTTGAAGGTTTGGTGTATGGGGTCTCATTTATTTTGAGAATCCCATATGAATATTACTCTCTGTCTATGTTTCCATTTGTGAAACATTAGGATCCAGTGTTTTTGACTCATCCTGCGGCTATGCACTAAGGTGATGATCACAGCTATTATTATTATTTTTTAGTGGTTTGTATTTTACACCCTCTTTTTTTCTGTGAATCACCATACTGCACACTTTATACACACCTGACATGTGCTCCATCTTTTGGCGGGTTACAGAGACACCGGCTGGGAGACTGCGGCATCCGGGGTTTTCTGCTGACTCTTCAAACCTTTTTTTGTTATTTTAAATATCCCAATAATTATGAATTGTTTATTATTATGAAATAAAATAAACTTTTTTGACTGTAATATAATAGCAGTCAGTTGCTGGCACGCGCTTGTGTTTCATGCCCTGCAAGTGCACAGTGTCACCAGTGCAACTCATATCTGGTGTCACAGTAGATTACATTTAAAGAAAAACAACAATTTTGACTGTGAATAAATAGCAGTCAGTTGCACACATGTGTTTGTGTGTTTAAGGCCCAGCTGCCAGTGCATAGTGTCACCAGCACAACTCATATCTGGTGTCACAGTAGATTACATTTAAAGAAAAACAACAATTTTGACTGTGAATAAATAGCAGTCAGTTGCACACACGTGTTTGTGTGTTTAAGGCCCAGCTGCAAGTGCATAGTGTCAGTGTCTCCAGCGCAACTCATATCTGGTGTAACAGTAGATTACATTTGAAGAAAAACAACAATTTTGACTGTGAATAAATAGCAGTCAGTTACACACACGTGTTTGTGTGTTTAAGGCCCAGCTGCAAGTGCATAGTGTCACCAGTGCAACTCATATCTGGTGTCACAGTAGATTACATTAAAAAAAACAACAACAATTTTGACTGTAAAAAAATAGCAGTCAGTTGCACACACGTGTTTGTGTGTTTAAGGCCCTGCTGCAAGTGCATAGTGTCACCAGCGCAACTCATATCTAGTGTCACAGTAGCTTGCACGCATAGTACAACTAAACTAATCTAAAAAAAATGACAGGCAGAGGTAGGCCACCCCGCAGGGGCCGTCGTGGTCGTGGTGCTGTGATTCCCTTTGGCCCTAGAATAATGCTCAGTGTTCAGAGGCCACGTAACCTGAACTCGAAAAGTTCTGAGGACATAGTTGACTGGCTAACACAGGACACCCAATCTTCTACAGCTTCCGCTCGGAACCTTGACGCACCATCCTCCAGCTCAGCTTCGGGCACCTCTCAAGTTACCACTCGCCCGCCTGCCGCCACCACCAACAATAGCACCACAGCCGCTTCACTTGATCTGTCAGAGGAGTTATTTACACATCAGTTGGAAGAAATGAGTGATGCGCAACCATTATTGCCAAAGGATGTAGATAACAGGGATATGTCTCAGTCAGGCAGCATTACACACATGGACGTACGGTGTGATGATGATGATGTTGTACCCGCTGCTGCTTCCTTTGCTGAGTTGTCAGATACAAGTGAAGCGGTTGATGATGACGACGTGTCCGTGGATGTCACGTGGGTGCCCGCTCGAAGAGAAGAAGAACAGGGGGAAAGTTCAGATGGAGAGACAGAGAGGAGGAGGAGACGAGTTGGAAGCAGGGGGAGGTCGTCGCAAGGAGCTAGTGGCACAGTCAGACAGCATGCATTGGCACCCGGGGTCAGCCAGACAGCACGCCAATCAACGCATGCTGTTGCCACCACCAGAATGCCGTCATTGCAGAGCTCAGCAGTGTGGCATTTTTTGTGTGTTGCTGCCTCTGATAACAGCGATGCCATTTGCAACCTGTGCCAAAAGAAACGGAGTCGTGGGAAGTCCAACACCCACCTAGGTACAACTGCTTTGCGAAGGCACATGATTGCACATCACAAACGCCTATGGGATCAACACATGAGTACAAGCAGCACACAAACTCAAAGCCGCCATCCTCCTCCTGATCCAGCATCTTCAGCCACGTCAACCACTGCTGTCCTCCTTGCCCCCTCTCAACCATCCGCCACTCCGTGTCTCGCCTTGAGAAGTTCCTGCTCATCTACCCACAGTCAGGTGTCTGTCAAGGACATGTTTGAGCGTAAGAAGCCAATGTCACAAAGTCACCCCCTTGCCCGGTGTCTGACAGCTGGCTTGTCGGAACTCTTAGCCCGCCAGCTTTTACCATACAAGCTGGTGGAGTCTGAGGCCTTCCAAAAATTTGTAGCTATTGGGACACCGCAGTCGAAGGTACCCGGCCGAAATTTCTTTGCACAAAAGGCAATCCCCAACCTGTACTCGATTGTGCAAAAGGAAGTAATGGCATGTCTGGCACACACTGTTGGGGCAAGGGTCCATCTGACCACTGATACCTGGTCTGCAAAGCACGGTCAGGGCAGGTATATCACCTACACTGCGCATTGGGTAAACCTGCTGACGGCTGCCAAGCATGGAATGCGTGGCTCTGTAGAGTTGTTGGTGACACCACCACGACTTGCAGGCAGGCCTGCTGCCACCTCCTCTACTCCTCCTACTCCATCCTCTTCCATAACCTCCTCGGCTGAGTCCTCTTCTGCTGCTGCGTCTTGCTCCACATCAATGGCACCCCTCCAGCTCCCCAGGGGCTATTCCACATCCCGGATACGACAGTGTCACGCCGTCTTGAGGTTGACTTGCCTGAAAGCAGAGAGTCACACCGGACCAGCACTCCTGTCCGCCCTGAACACACAGGTGGATCAGTGACGGACTCCGCACCAACTGGAGATCGGCAAAGTGGTGTGTGACAACGGAAGCAATTTGTTGGCGGCATTAAATTTGGGCAAGTTGACACATGTGCCGTGCATGGCACATGTGTGTAATCTGATCGTACAATGCTTTGTGCATAAGTACCCAGGCTTACAGGACGTCCTCAAGCAGGCCAGGAAGGTGTGTGGCCATTTCAGGCATTCCTACACGGCCATGGAGCACTTTTCAGATATCCAGCGGCGAAACATACCAGTGAGGCGCTTGATTTGCGACAGCCTGACACGTTGGAATTCAACACTCCTAATGTTCGACCACCTGCTCCAACAAGAAAAAGCCGTTAACGAGTATTTGTATGACCGGGGTGCTAGGACAGCCTCTGCGGAGCTGGGAATTTTTTTGCCACATTACTGGACGCTCAGGCGCAATGCCTATAGGCTCATGCGTCCTTTTGCGGAGGTGACAAACCTAGTCAGTCGCACCGAAGGCACCATCAGCGACATCATCCCATTTGTTTTCTTCCTGGAGCGTGCCCTGCGAAGAGTGCTGGATCAGGCCGTAGATGAGCATGAAGAGGAAGAGAAAGAGTTGTGGTCACCATCACCACCAGAAACAGCCTTATCAGCATCGCTTGCTGGACCTGCGGCAACGCTGGAAGAGGAGTGCGAGGAAGAGGAGTATGAGGAAGAGGAGTCAGAGGAGGAATGTGGCTTTGAGGAGGAAGACCAACCACAGCAGGCATCCCAGGGTGCTCGTTGTCACCTATCTGGTACCCGTGGTGTTGTACGTTGCTGGGGGGAAGAACATACCTTCAGTGAGATCACTGAGGACGAGGAACGGGACATGAGTAGCTCGGCATCCAACCTTGTGCAAATGGGGTCTTTCATGCTGTCGTGCCTGTTGAGGGACCCTCGCATAAAAAGGCTGAAGGAGAACGACCTGTACTGGGTGGCAACGCTACTAGACCCCCATTATAAGCAGAAAGTGCCTGAAATGTTACAGAATTACCGCAAGTCGGAAAGGATGCAGCAGTTCCAAAATAAATTAAAAAGTATGCTTTACACAGCGTATAAGGGTGATGTCACAGCACAACGGGAATCTAACAGGGAAAGAGGTGAAAGTAATCCTCCTCCTACCACGACCACGCCGGCAAGGACAGGGCGCTTTACAGAGGTGTTGTTGATGGAGGACATGCAGACCTTTTTAAGTCCTACGCATCGCCACAGCCCTTCGGGGTCCACCCCCAGAGAACGACTCGACCGACAGGTAGCAGACTACCTCGCCTTAACTGCAGATATCGACGCTCTGAGGAGCGATGAACCCCTTGACTACTGGGTGTGCAGGCTTGACCTGTGGCCTGAGCTATCCCAATTTGCGATAGAACTTCTGGCCTGCCCTGCTTCAAGTGTCCTGTCAGAAAGGACCTTCAGTGCAGCAGGAGGTATTGTCACTGAGAAGAGAAGTCGCCTAGGTCAAAAAAGTCTAGATTACCTCACCTTTATTAAGATTAATGAGGCATGGATCCCGAAGGGACTGACAGTGGGCGATACATTCAACTAAAAAAGGCCTGATGAGATGAGCTGCCTTGGGCTAAAAATGGTCCACACGCTGCTGTATTTTATCTCTGAATGCCGGATGACTTTCGTGACTTATCCGCCACCAACTAGGGTTCAAGCCGCAAAGTTTTAGGGCACTTTCTGCCTGGGAAACATAAATTTTTCTGGCTGCAACAATACCTAATTTTTCAGGCATGTGTACATGCCTAATTTTTCTGGCCTCTGGTGCTGCACTGTGACTGCAAAAACAAAACAAAAAAAAAGGCACATACATGTGTCAATTCCCCTTCGTGATCGTTACCTTGTTGTGGTGAAGGGGCTTGCATATCACAATGAAGCAATCACCTCTATGAGTGTGTTGGCAATAGCAATGTTGGCACACCCCAGATGATAAGGTCGTTGCTTCATTGTGAACAGACCAAAAGCGATCGGCTAGATAATTTTGCATAGAAAAAACATAAATTTTCTTTGTGATCATCTAAAGTGATCATTAAAGCCTACTAGGCCAACAATGGGCCCACACTGCAGAATCATTGTTTTCTGGGTCACTTAACTGTCACTGAACTACCTCAGCATGACCATAGGCTTTGAAAAACCCCCATCGCCTGCAATCTCCCAAACGTGCGCACGAGCACAGTCATCACTACACTAAGATTGACGCATAGAGGAATAAAATTTGTCATGAGTGTGTCAACTATTGACAACTCTTTGCGGTTGTCTAAAATCTATTCCATACACGTCCCCTGATAGGGGACGTAACAGGGATTAAACTGATAGGAATAGTACTACTTAACACACCACTCCTATCTGGTGGCACAGTAGATTGCACGCGCAGTGCCCCAAATTGGAAGTAGAAGGACCGAACAAGCATCTTTTTCCATCTCCCGGTTCCTAAAATCGATTCCATATACACGTCCCCTGATAGGGTACGTAACAGGGATTAAACTGATAGGAATAGTACTACTTAACACACCTTATAATAACGCAGAGAGAGGCAACGCAGAGAGAGAGGAGTCTGCAGAAGAGGAGTCAGAGGAGGAAGGTGGCTTTGAGGAGGTGGAAGACCAAACACAGCAGGCGTCCCAGGGGGCTTGTTGTCACCTTTCGGGGACCCTTGGTGTTGTACGTGGCTGGGTGGAGGAAGAGACCTTCAATGACATCAGTGAGGACAAGGAACGGGACATGGCTAGCTTGGTATCCAACCTTGTGCAAATGGGGAGTTTGCGGTTGTGCAAATGGACTGTTTGCGGTTGTTTGTGGTGCGTTAAACAGGGAGTTTGGTCTGTCATAGTTTGGTCTGTCACTGTGAAGCGGGCGTAACCCTTACACTACCTGATCAATACAACATCATACCTGATGTTTTAAAGCACGTTATTCCAAACAATTTAGGAATATTAGGTGATTTATGCCTTTTATGGATTAAAACCCGACTCGGTCAACTACGTAATTTTCCATGGGAGTTTTGCCATGGATCCCCCTCCGGCATGCCACAGTCCAGGTGTTAGTCCCCTTGAAACAACTTTTCCATCACTATTGTGGCCAGAAAGAGTCCCTGTGGGTTTTAAAATTCGCCTGCCTATTGAAGTCTATGGCGGTTCGCCCGTTCGCGAACATTTGCGAAAATTCGCGTTCTCCGTTCGCGAACGGAAAATTTTATGTTCGCGACATCTCTACACCAGGGATGAAACCCAGCGTCTGGTGATGTCTATGCGTTCCAGACTTCAGTCTGTAATTGACTGCAAAGGATTTGCAACCAAATATTAAAAAGTGAAAGTTTGATTTAGGATTATTATTCTGTCCCATTACTTTTGGTTCCTTAACAAGTGGGAGGCACATTTGCAAATTGTTGTAATCCCTACACCGTTCACCTGATTTGGATGTAAATATCCTCAAATTAAAGCTGACAGTCTGCAGTTAAAGCACATCTTGTTCATTTCATTTCAAATCCATTGTGGTGGTGTATAGAGCCAAAAATGTTAGAATTGTGTCAATGTCCCAATATTTATGGACCTGGCTGTATATCGCAATGTATTGTGTCAATGTGCTTAACACACAATTGTGGTGGGCCATTTATATGGATACACCTTAATAAAATGGGAATGGTTGGTGATATTAACTTCCTGTTTGTGGCACATTAGTATATGTGAGGGGGGGAAACTTTTCAAGATGGGTGGTGACCATGGTGGCCATTTTGAAAGAATAAAGTTACGTTAAAACCAAGCACACCATTGTTTTTCGTGTGAAATTCCCAATAAGTTTGATGTGTCACATGACCCTCTTCCTATTGAAAAAACAAAAGTTGGATTCAAAATGGCTGACTTCAAAATGGCCGCCATGGTCACCACCCATCTTGAAAAGTTTCCCCCCTCACATATACTAATGTGCCACAAACAGGAAGTTAATATCACCAACCATTCCCATTTTATTAAGGTGTATCCATATAAATGGCCCACCCTATATATTTAGCAATAAGACAAAGGACAATGTCCATATAATCCAATGAGGAAGAATCATGTTACGCCACTCTTTCTGCCCTATCTGATTGTTAACCTGTAGACAGTAGTAGAGGAGGAGCATGATAGAGATTAAGATGAACTCATATCTTTTTTTGTAAAATTTGTTTTTATTAAGATTTTTAACAGATGAAAGTCAGAACATAGAAGAAAATGCTAAATTAATAAACTGACAAATTGACCAGGCGAAATATACATCCATGACCTCATAACTACATGCTTTGTAGGTAGTGTGGTAAGTTACAGTGCTCCCAGTCTAAAAGTCCTGAATCTTAGTGCTTTCTGCAAAAGTGAGCCTTGGGGATCGAGACTGTAATTTTGCATGTCTGCCTGGATCTAAGAGAATATACACGGAACAAAAATATAAACACAACACTTTTGGTTTTGCTCCCATTTTGCATGAGCTGAACTGAAAGATCTGGAACATTTTCTACATACACAAAAGACCCATTACTCTCAAATATTGTTCACAAATCGAGATAATCCATCCCACCTCATAGGTGTGGCATATCAAGGTGCTGATTAGACAGCATGAATATTGCACAGGTGTGCCTTAGACTGCCCACAATAAAAAGCCACTCTGAAATGTGCACAGTTTTGCCTTACTTGGGTTGGGTCAGAAAACCAGTCAGTATCTGGTGTGGCCACCATTTGCATCACGCAGTGCAACACATCTCCGTCACATAGAGTTGATTAGGTTGTTGTTTGTGGCCTGTGGAATGTTGGTCCACTCCTCTTCAATAGCTGTGCGAAGTTGTAGAATATTGGCAGGAACTGGAACACGCTGTCGTATACGCCGATCCAGAGCATCCCGAACATGATCAATGGGTGACATGTCCGGTGAGTATGCTGGCGATGCAAGAACTGGGATGTTTTCAGCTTCCAGGAATTGTGTACAGATCCTTGCAATATGGGGCCGTGCATTACCATGCTGCAACATGAGGTGATGGTCGTGGATGAATGGCACAACAATGGACCTCAGGATCTCGTCACGGTATCTCTGTGCATTCAAAATGCCATCAATATAATGCACCAGTGTTCGTTGTCCATAACATATGAGTGCCTATACCATAACCCCACAGACACTATGGGCCACTCGATCCACAACGTTGAAGTCAGCAAACCGCTCACCCACATGACGCCACACACGCTGTCTGCCATCTGCCCTGAACAGTGAAAACCGGGACTCATCCATTAACAGAATGCCTCTCCAAAGTGCCACATGCCATCGAATGTGAGCATTTGCCCACTCAAGTCGGTTACGATGACGAACTGCAGTCAGGTCCAGACCCCGATTAGGACGACGAGCATGCAGATGAGCTTCCCTGAGACGGTTTCTGACAGTTTGTGCAGAAATTCCTTGGTTATGCAAACTAATTGTTGCTGCAGCTGTCCGGGTGGCTGGTCTCAGACGATCATGGAGGTGAACATGCTGGATATGGAGGTCCTGGGCTGGGGTGGTTACACGTGGTCTGCGGTTGTGAGGCCGGTTGGATGTACTGCCAAATTCTCTGAAACGCCTTTGGAGATGGCTTATGGTAGAGAAATGAACATTCATTGCATGGGCAACAGCTCTGGTAGACATTCCTGTTGTCAGCATGTCAATTGCACGCTCCCTCAAACGTTGCGACATCTGTTGCATTGTACTGTGTGATCAAACTGCACATTTCAGAGAGGCCTTTTATTGTGGGCAGTCTAAGGCACACCTGTGCAATATTCATGCTGTCTAATCAGCACCTTCATATGCCACACCTGTGAGGTGGGATGGATTATCTTGATTTGTGAACAATATTTGAGAGTAATAGGTCTTTTGTGTATGTAGAAAATGTGTCAGATCTTTGAGTTCAGCTCATGTAAAATGGTAGCAAAACCAAAAGTGTTGCGTTTATATTTTTGTTCAGTGTATATAGAACAAAACACAAGAAAAAGAACTAATCGCCAGTTGTAGTTAAGAAAGTCCAAGGAAAGTATTTAAAATAGTGGAATGTCTAATAGTGGGATAATTTAAAATTGCCCATGAGAGTGGAAGAGAAAGCGCGGCGACTATTAATCGACATTTCTCATATGAAATTGAAATTTATTCTATCAGTCTATATCTTGCTACAGTTTTGCTGCATTTTTTCTTTTTCTTTCTTTTTTTCCCCTAGATAATTAAAAAAATATGGAAGAAGAAAGCAACCAAACATCTTGCTTTATAGACCCCAATGTTGCACATCCCATTCTGATTACAATTTACGTTGTGATTTTCATTGGAGGATTAACTGGAATAAGTCTTATGATTTTCTTGATAATAGGCGCAAACAAACTGTCTGTGACAACCACATCAGTCATCAATCTCTTGCTTGTCCATGGTATTTTTCTTATTTCTATTCCTTTTCGCATTGCATACTATGTTCAGAAGAAATGGAGCTATGGACTTTTTTTCTGCAGAATAGTTAGTGCCATGACACACATCCATATTTATATTTCTTTTATATTTTACGTCATCATGCTGTCCATGAGGTACATCAGCTTCTTTAAGAAAAAGGACAAGATTGAGTTCTACAGGATGCTCCATTCATTAGGAGTCAGCGGGGCTACGTGGATTGTTACATCCATTATAATCCTACCTTTGGTTTTCACACAATATGGTAAATCTGCTAACTTCAATGAAACAGAGTGTTTCCAATTTCAAGATGCCTTTGAGAGCCAGGCTGTGGTTATAGTGAACTATATCTCCTCAGCCATCATATTCACAGTGGTTTCTTGTCTTCTGGCTGTGCAGATATTTATAATAGTTGAGGTCATAAAACAAGTCCAGAGACCTATCCTTGCCTATCAGGAAACCTGGGTGCAACTTAAAAGTCTCTTCTTTATTTTAGTGATGATAATGTGTTTCTTTCCTTTCCATATGTTAAAGATCTACTATGTGAACCACACAAAGGAATGCTTCTATGCCAATGAAATTTGTTTGAGCATAACTGCACTCAGTTGTTTAGATTTCCTTTTCTTTGCGGTAAAAACTTACTACCGAAAAGTATTTCAGTTCATATCATTTGATACATGATGAAATTATCTAAGCATTTTCTTTACCTTATATTCCAAAGTAATACCCAAGTCATAAATCTTCCATTTCTTTCAAGTTAGGCCTTGTTCACATCTGTGTTGGAGGCTCCATATAGGGCTTTGTTGCAGATTCAGTAAAAAAAAAGCAGAGAGAAAAGTCCCACATGCAGGAATAATTTTATCTCCGCTGAAAAAGTGTACTCCAAATGGACCCCATTATAGTCCGTTATTTTTGTTGTTCTGCTTCTATAACAGGGCAGAACAAAGGAAAACACTATGGTAGTGTGAAATAGACATTAAAATGGTTGGCCACATCCTAAAAATAATTCCAAAATTCTCATACTTTACCCCAGCAAGTCATTGGAAAATCCCTATGTGCTCACCTGGGATCCATACGAAACAAGATGGTGGTGGCTACCTGATTTACCCATGTGAGTGCTCTTTTTGCTTTTCCCAACTGTATCCAACACTTTCAGCTACAGTGCAGAAAATAATGCTGCTGAGGTCATCTGAGAAAGAAGTCACATGGGTATATCATGTGACAACCACCATCTTGCAACCTATTGATGCTGAATCCATGGCCCTACACTGTTTACATAGTGTATAGATCTATCAACCTGTGGGGGTATAAGTAGCTATATAGTTTGTGCCACAGCACACAACTAGGAAATATTTTTGTGAAGAAGGCAACCCCATTCATTTAGTCGCATATGTAAAGATTATTTTTAACAATCTGAACAATTTACCCCCATTAAAGGGATTGCTCACTTTGAAGAATCACTTTTTGTTAGAATGATCCCTGACAATATGCTGATAACAGAAGACCCCAGTGATCAGCTGTAATCTGGAATCAATGGACTCTCTAATGCAGACATCCTCAAACTGCGGCCCTCCAGCTGAAGTAAAACTACAACACCCACAATGCCCTGCTGTAGGCTGATACCTGTAGGCTGTTCGGGCATGCTGGGACTCGTAGTTTTGCAACAGCTGGAGGGCCGCAGTTTGAGGATGCCTGCTCTAATGCATGGACATGTTGGGTCCCCCAGTGAGAGATATGTTATTTGCAGATGCTCTCTGTTTTGAGAGATTGATGGAAGTACATAAAAGCAAAAAGACAAAGTCCAGATCACCACCAGAGATCATTCCTTGTTGTCATGCACTGAAAAGGTAATCACCAGTCCAGCACCCATCTCCGATGTTAATGCATATAGCGTTCATGCCGCAATATGCACCTTGAATCATGCTTTGATTAAGAGCATACAGTATACTGCATCAGAAGTGTGATCTCTACATGTGTATTCTGTACATTTTTAATGGATAATAAAAGCTGGATCGATTCTTACGGTACCTTATTTTCTAATGGATGGAAGCCCTGAATAAGGGATCTAAGTCAATGGTATTTTAAAATGGTATTAACTGACAATTAGGTCTATGACACTAAAAATTATTATAAGGGAGAGTTCTGGCTATATTAGGGCTATGTTTTATATGAAAATGCATTAGGGCGTAATGGGAGTACATTAACCCTCTATTGTATGCCATATGTATAGAACTACAAGCAAAACAACAAATTAGGCTCTGCATCACACACACAGAGTACAACTGAACCTGCATAGTCTTGCACAGTGTTGTACAGCTCAGGAGACACATATCTTTTATACTTTTACATTTTCCTCATTGGTTACTGGCAAACACTACAATCGTTTCATGCCTGCTCCCGCTTCATCTGGCCAGACAAAGTATGAGTAGTGATGGCCTTGCAATTCTCCAGGCGGTCGGTTTGCGGCAAACTTTGCGCGTTCACGATCCGCCGAACATATTGTGATGGCCGCGCGCACCATATTCTTTTGCATTGCACCGAACTTTGACCCATGACACTACTATCAGGTGGGACAGGAAAGCCAATTGAGACATGTCAGCACATGGACACCCCCCCAACCCTATAACAGAACCTGATCTGGCAGCCGTTTTACATTATGTGTTTTGCCAGTGTAGAGAGAGGTTGCATTTTGGAGCAGGGAAAGGCTGTTAGGAATTTAGGGACACCAAACGCTAACTAATAGGGCCACAAAAGTCCTTTTAAGGACTGGTAACGTTGTTCTATCGATAGGTGTGATACACAGAGCGGTGTGATATACTTATAATATACTTTCTAACATAGAAAGTATATTATAGTGCATTTGTATGCTTTTAGAAAATACTGATTGTGGGCTGCGATCTATCAGCTTCCAGAAAATAGTGATAGAGGTCTCCCATATACCTGCGTCCACAAAATTACTGCTTGAGGGTGATATACCAGCTTCAACTAACAACTGATTGAGGCCTGCCATATATCAGCTTCTACAAAATAGTGATAGAGGTTTTTCCATATACCTGCGTCCACAAAATACAGATTGCGGGTTTTGATATACCTGCTTCAAATAACAACTGATTGAGGCCTGCCATATATCAGCTTCCACAAATACTTCTCTTCTCTAGGGACTTTGGCGCAGGGTCATTTTGAAAATGACAGGCAGAGGAAGAGGCAGGCCATTCCGCAGGGGTGGTAGGGGTCAGGCAGGTGCACCAGGACGGAGCCTAAGTGGGAAGTTGGAGAAGGTGCGTGCGATTATGTCAAAGGAGACACCAGAGTAGGTTGAGCGGCTCACTCAGACTTCCGCTTCTGCATCCTCTGTATCTGCATCCTCCTCACTCTCTGCTATGTGCACCCCCAAAGACACCCCCCCACCCCCACCACCATAGCGCCTCCACCCGAGTCAGAGGAATTATTTTCCCATCCATTCCCAGACCTTACCAATGCGCAGCCATTCTTGGCATCAGATGAGGAAGAGGAGGTAGCAAAGGCCGCCACCCAGCAGTACCCAGATCAGCCCGAGGGTGGTCCCCGCTGTTGCTGCCTACTCAGAGATCTCTAATGTCAGTGGTGGTGAAGGTGACGATGATGATGTGTCGATGGACGTCACGTGGGTGCCCACAAGAGAGGAAGAGAAGGGAAGTTCAGAGGGAGAGAAGATCTTACACGGCCATGGCTCGCCTTGCTGACATTCAGCGGCGACACCACTTGCCTGTTAGATGTCTGATTTTTGACTGCCCGATGCGCTGGAACTCCACCTTGTATATGCTTGATAGGCTGCTCCAGCAGAAAAGTGCCGTTAACGACTAGCTGTACGAACTCTGCGGCAGGACAGGTTCTGGGGAGCTTGGTTTCTTTTCGCCGCGCCAGTGGCTGCTCATGCGTGACGCATGCAGACTTCTGTGGTCATTTGATGAGATCACCAAACTGGTCAGTCACCATCAGTGACAATGTACCTTACGCCTTCTTTCTGGAGCGTGCATTGCATTGTGTCATTGATCAAGCCGTCGAGGAGCAGGAGCTGAAAGATGAGGAAGTCGCAATGCTGAATGAATTCCCAGGGGGGGTTACTCCATCTGAGACAAGTCAGCAGGAGTCTGAAGAGGAGTCAGAGGAGGATGGTGGCTGGGGGGAGGAGGAGGAGCAAGAAGAGCAGGCTTTAAACTTTTCAGGGATCCCTGGTGTTATTCGTGTCTGGGGGTGGAGACCGAGGACGACATTCTCCTGGGCGATGAGCAGGAGCCAGGGCTCTCCACCACTGCCAATTTAGTGCAAATGAGGGCCTTCATGCTCCAGTGTTTGAAGAGGGACCCCCGTATAAAAAACATAAAGGTCAAGAACCTGTACTAGGTGGAAACGTACTTAGACCCCCGGTACAAACAAAAAATGACAGACATGTTACCAGCATCACAGAGGGCTGTCAGAATGCAGCATTTCCAGGCCGTGCTGAGAGTGATGCTGCATTCTGCTGTTGCGGGCACTGGCAGAGGAATTTCCACCCACAGCGAAACAGGTGCGAATACCAATCCTACCGCGCCTGCAAAAAGAGGGCGGTTTAAAGATGTGTTGGTCACTTTGGATATGAGATCATTCTTGCAGGCAACTCATCGACAGCTGCCCTCCGGATCCAGCCTCAGGGAACACGTAGACCAACAGGTGTCCGACTACATTGGGTTAACGGCCGATGTGGAGGCTCTGAGAAGCGAGGAATCCCTTGACTACTGGGTGTGCAGACTTGACCTGTGGCCAGAGCTGGCACAATTTGCCATGGAACTCTTGACTTGCCCCTCGTCGAGTGTCCTGTCCAAAAGGACGTTTAGCGCAGCAGGGGGGATCGTGACCGATAAGCGCACTCGCCTAGCTCACGACAGTGTGGACTACCTCACATTTTTTTAAAATGAATGAGGCATGTAATTGAATTTCCTCATGCCAGCCCACACATATCCTCCACCACACAGAACAAAGAATGGTCCTTGCCTTATGTATATACAGCGGCATAAAAGGCCTTTTATGCCAGGTGAATGCCTAATTTTTGGGGCTTGTACTAGCCGACGGTAACATATTTATCCTGTGACCGCCTAATGTACCTCCAGCCACAGAATCCAAAGTTATTTGCTGTCAGGTGAATGCCTATTGCCTCATTTTTGGGGCCTATACTGGCCGACAGTTACATATTTATCCTATGATGGCCTAAGGGTCCATTCACACGTCCGTAGTGTATTGCGGATCCGCAATACACCAGGCCGGCACCCCCATAGACCTGCCTATTCTTGTCCGGAAATGCGGATGCGGAGAGCACATAGTGTGCTCTTCTCATTTATTCCGTCCCCTTAGAGAATGAATGGGTCCGCACGCGTTCCTCAATTTGTGGAATGGATGCGTACCCATTCTACGGATGTGTGAATTGACCCTAATGCACCTCCAGCCACAGAATCCAAAGTTCTTTGCTGTCAGTTGAATGCCTATTGCCTAATTTTTGGGGCCTTTACTGGCAGACAGTTACATATTTATCCTGTAATGGCCTAAGGGTCCATTCACACGTCCGTAGTGTATTGCGGATCTGCAATACACCAGGCCGGCACCTCCATAGAACTGCCTATTCTTGTCCGCAATTGCAGACAAGAATAGGACATGTTCTATTTTTTTCCGGAGCTGCGAACCGGAAGATCGGGGGCGCGCTCCGTAAATGCGGATGCAGAGAGCACATAGTGCTCTCCACATTTATTCTGTCCCCATAGAGAATCAATGGGTCCGCACGCGTTCCTCAATTTGCGGAATAGATTGCGACCCATTCTACGGACGTGTGAATGGACCCTAATGTACCTCCAGCCACAGAATACAGTTCTTTGCTGTCAGGTGAATGTCTATTGGCAAATTATTGGGGCCTGTACTGGCCTACAGTTACATATTTATCCTGTGACCGCCTAATGTACCTCCAGCCACAGAATCCAAAGTTCTTTGCTGTCAGGTGAATGCCTATTGGCTATCTCTAGCCACATAATCACACCCCTGTCTCACTCCTCTGCCTCTCATTATGGTGGCGTATGAACCGCATTCACCATAAGGATCTTTTAATGTCATGTTACTGTGCCCCTCACCCCGTACTGTGCCCTCTTATACCCTGCATTGTGCCCTCTTACTACACCCTGTGCAGTGCCCCTAGTTATTCCCTGTACTTTGCCCTCTTATACTCTTTTATCCAGTGACGGTATGGCGGTGTTATCCTATCACTGTACAGAGGTGTTATCCAATAACTGGATGGCCATAACTGTATCCCTTTCCCTGCCCACGCCATCCTTTTTTAGAACTGGCATGAGCGGGAAAAATATGCAGATTGCGGTGCTAAGGACCTTTGTGTCACAGTCTGTGTCAGAAATACGCCTAACATATACGTATTTCGATATAATAAATGACCATCTAATTGTATTATTATTCGTGGTTAGGGCTAATATCTTTATATTATATAGATTCTAGTGTATTATACTGTGCCCTGTATTTCCGAGTAGAAAATGATCCTTGGGAAACACAGTCCTCATCCCTGGCCACCAGGACCAGGTAGCGCACTGTCAGTACATGGCGGCCTCCCCTCTCCGCCACGCTGCTCCGCTGTACTGGTGCTTATTCTGACACTAGGGCTAAGTTCACATCCTATTTTTGCCATCCTTTTTTGTATGCGTTAACAGATGCCTCAGACTGATGCCGTACGTTCACCATACAGTTCCATGGTAGAAGAAAAATTTACGTTAACGTATGCATTTTTTTAATAGACTCTGCAGGATACAAAAACGTGGAGTGCTGCACATTTGTATACATAAAGCCGATAGGAAATAAACATTTCCTAGGCTCCAGCAGGACACATTTTGGAGAGTTTCCCTTTAAGACGCATAAAAATGGCCCCTGATTAAAATACATATTTTTTGTGGGAATTTTTGCCAATGATCCCCCTCTGCTATATCACTGTCCATGTTGTGGGACTATTTGTGTACTTCTAGTAAGTGTTTGCTGGGTGCAAATATGACCTGAAGGTTTTTCAGTTAAATTAAAGTGAATGGGGCCCGCCGCGAACGCGCGGTTTCACGAACATTTGATTGTAAACGCGAATCGTCCCGGCCGATGTTCATCCATCACTATGTATGAGCAGGCACAAAACATCCGTTGCCTAATTTCTACATTTCTAGATGTACTTGCAAGCCTAACAAAGAAGATGTTTTAACCTTTGGGTGAGTGCCATGCAGTTTTAATTTCTTTCATAATATACATAAACATCTTAATTGTATGTATACTAATGCCAGAAGCCTGACTAATAAAACTGGTGATCTGGAATTAGTGATGTGTAAGGAGGACTATGACATAGTGGGAATCAGTGGCGTAGGGATCGCCATAGCAACCATAGCAGTGGCTATGGGGCCTTACGCCACTGGGGGCCCGTCCAAAGCACATAACTATTTTTATTTTTTTTATTAATACAAACACGACACACACAGGCAGGCACAGCCAGCCAGGCCCGACCGCCTGCCCACTGGGCGAGGATCGGGCGGTCCGCGGCTCGGGCCTGGCTGGGGGGAAGGAAGCCAACAGGAAGGAGGAGCTGTAGTAGGAGCAGGCGGGCCCGGGCCGGGGCGCACTGTCTGCCGCACACACAAGGAAGGAGAACATGAGGTAGGCGGTGGAGGGGGCCGGAACGGGGGCGTAGCAGAGGCGGAGCCAGGCTGGCACCAGCGCAGTGCGTGCAGGAAAGATTTCCTCCGGCTCCGCCTCCTAGAGTCCTAGTAACTAGAGGGAGGACTCAGGAGGTGGACTCAGGCGGTGGAGGGGGCGGGGCCGGGCCGGGGTACCTGTTGGCTGTTGTGGAGAATGGAGGGTCCCGCTGGCCGCACTGGCGCCAGTCAGATTAGGCGCTATGCGGCTGGCGGCTGATATGCTAATCTGACTGCCCGAAACCAGTCTGGCTGAGCAGAGCAGGCGGCGGCGCAGCTCAGAGCCTCAGACACTCAGAGAAAGTGAGAGAGAGGGGAACCCACCCGTGACCTCACAGTCACTCCAGTCCTCAGTCTCAGTGGAGTCAGTGCCTGCCTCACTGCCTGGTCTCCACTCTTCAGTCCAGTGACAGACTCAGTCCCGCCGTGACGCCGTCGGTCGTGCCACTCCAGTCTGTGCCTGGCTGGCACCTGCTGTCTGTGTGACTACAAGTAAGTGATGTGAATATGTGATTCATTGGAATTCAAGGAAGTGAGATTATTGAGAATTTATGATTTCTGAGATAATCTAAATTCTTAAGGGTACTTTCACACTTGCGGCAGGATGGATCCGACAGGCTGTTCACCATGTCGGATCCATCCTGCGGCTATTTCGCCGTGCCCGCGGACTGCCGCTCCGTCCCCATTGACTATAATGGGGACAGGGGCGGAGCTCCAGCGCAGCACGGTGGTGCACGGAGAAAGCCGCCGGACTAAAAAGCCTGACATGCAGTAATTTTAGTCCGGCGGCCTTTCTCCATGCACCGCCGTGCTGCGCCGGAGCTCCGCCCCCGTCCCCATTATAGTCAATGGGGACGGAGCGGCGGTCCGCGGGCACGGCGAAATAGCCGCAGGACGGATCCGACATGGTGAACAGCCTGTCGGATCCGCCCTGCCGCAAGTGTGAAACTGCTCATGGCGGTGGGAGATCTAGGATGGGTGTTTGGGTGGGAGCTCTTGAAGGGGTGGTGGGAGGCCCGATAGATATGTGGGGGGCCCATAATTTTTTTTTGCTATGGGGCCCATGCATTTCTAGCTACGCCCCTGGTGGGAATAACTGAGACATGGCTGGATGATAGCTATGACTGGGCAGTTAATGTACAGGGTTACAGTCTGTTTAGAAAGGATCGCCAAAACCGGAGAGGGGGAGGGGTCTGCCTTTATGTAAAGTCCTGTCTAAAGCCCACAGTCCTAGAAGATATAAGTGAGGGACATGATCATGTGGAGTCACTGTGGGTAGAAATACATGGAGGCAAAAACAATAATAAAATACTAATAGGAGTTTATTATAAACCACCTAATATTCCAGAGTCCACAGAAAATCTGCTACTAAACGAGATAGACGAGGCGGCAGATCATAATGAGGTCGTTATTATGGGGGACTTCAACTACCTAAATATAGACTGAGAAACTGAAACCTGTGTATCTCATAAAGGAAACAGGTTCTTAGGAATAATCAAAGGCAATTAACTTTCCCAACTGTTTCAGGACCCTACTAGAGGGAGAGCCATACTGGGACTTAGTATTTACCAATAGACCTGACAGAACAACAGATGTGCGGGTTGGGGGACACCTGGAGAATAGTGACCATAAAGTAATAACCTTCCAATTATCATTCAAAAGAGTGTTTCTTCAGGGAGGAGCAAAAATACCAAACTTCAAAAAAGCTAAATTTAGCCAACTAATAGAGGCCATAGGCCTAACTAACTGGGACAAAGTCCTCAAAAATAAAAAAATACAGCCACAAATTGGGATATTTTTAAAAGCATCCTAAAATCAAATTGTGAGAGGTACATACCTTATTGGAATAAAAGGTTAAGGAACAAGAAAACACCAATGTGGATAAATAGAACTGTAGAGAAAGCAATAAATGACAAAAAGAAAGCATTTAAATCACTAAAACAGGATGGTAACAAGGAAGCACTGAAAAACTATAAGGAAAAATTTGTAATATGTAAAAAACAAATGAAAGCAGCCAAACTAGAGACCAAGAGATTGGTTGCCAAAGAGAGCAAAACTAACCCTAAAATGTTCTTCAATTATATAAATGGTAAAAAGTATAAATCTGAAGGTGTCGCCCCTCTACAGAGTAATGAGGGGGGAGTTGCAGAGAGCGATGAGGAGAAAGCAAAGCTAATAAATATGTTTTTCTTTACTGTATTCACTGAGGAAAATAAACTGTCAGATGAAATGCAGAATGTAAAAGTAAATTCCCCATTAAAAGTGCCCTGTCTGACCCAGGAAGAAGTACAGTGGTGTCTTTAAAACATTAAATTAGACAAATCGCCAGGACCAGATGGCATACACCCCCGTATCCTAAGAGAATTTAGTAATGTCATAGCCAGACCCTTATTTCTGATATTTAAGGACTCTATACTGACAGGGAGTGTTCCACAGGATTGGCGCATAGCCAATGTGGTGCCAATATTCAAAAAGGTCCAAAAACAGAGCACAGAAACTATAGGCCGGTAAGTTTCACATCTGTCGTGGGTAAACTGTTTGAATGTTTTCTAAGAGATGCTATCTTGGAGTACCTCAATTAAAATAAGCAAATAACGCCATATCAGCATGGCTTCATGTGGGATCGGTCATGTCAAACTAATTTAATTAGTTTCTATGAGGAGGTAAGTTCTAAAATTGACCGCGGCAAATCAATGGAAGTCGTATATCTGGACTTCTCCAAAGCATTTGACACTGTACCGCATGAAAGGTTAGAATATAAAATAAGAATGTTCGGACTGGGAGAAAATGTCTGTATGTGGGTAAGTAACTGGCTCAGTGATAGAAAACAAAGGGTGGTTATTAATGGTATGCACTCAGATTGGGTCACTGTCACTAGTGAAGTACCTCAGGGGTCAGTATTGGGCCTTATTCTCTTTAATATATTGATTAATGATCTTGTAGAAGGCTTGCACAGTAAAATATTAATTTTTGCAGATGACACTAAACTGTGTAAAATAATTAACACGGAAGAGGACAGTATACTGCTAAAAATGGATCTGGCTAGATTGGAGGCTTGGGCAGAGAAGTGGCAGATGAGGTTTAACACTGACAAATGTAAGGTTATGCACATGGGAAGGAATAATGCAAGTCACCCATACATACTAAATGGTAAAACACTGGGTAACACTGACATAAAAAAGGACCTAGGAATTTTTGTTAACAGCAAACTAAGCTGTAGAAACCAGTGTCAGGAAGCTGCTGCCATGGCCAATAAGATAATGGGTTGCATAAAAAAATGTCATAGATGCCCGTGATGAGAACATAGTCCTGCCACTTTACAAATCACTAGTCAGACCACACATGGAGTACTGTGTACAGTTCTGGGCTCCTGTGAACAAGGCAGACACAGCAGAGCTGAAGAGAGTTCAGAGGAGAGCAACTAAAGTTATAACTGGAATGGGGGGACTACAGTACCCTGAAAGATTATTAAAATTAGGGTTATTCACTTTAGAAAAAAGACGACTGAGGGGAGATCTAATTTCTATGTATAAATATATCAGGGGTTAGTACAGAGATCTCTCCCATCATCTATTTATCCCCAGGACTGACTGTGATGAGGGGACATCCTCTGCGTCTGGAGGAAAGAAGGTTTGTACACAAACATAGAAGAGGGTTCTTTACGGTAAGAGCAGTGAGACTATGGAACTCTCTGCCTGAGGAGGTGGTGATGGTGAGTTCACTAAAAGAGTTCAAGAGGGGCCTGGATGTATTTCTGGAGTGTAATAGTACAGGCTATAGCTACTAGAGATGGGTCATTGATCCAGGGAGTTATTCTGATTGCCTGATTGGAGTCGGGAAGGAATTTTTTTCCCCTTAAGTGGGGAAAATTGGCTTCTACCTCACAGGTTTTTTTTGGGCTTCCTCTGGATCAACTTGCAGGAGAACAGGCTGAACTGTATGGACAGATGTCTTTTTTCGACCTTATAAACTATGTTACTATGTTCATAAGCAATGGTACAAGTGACTTTTTGGCATTGAGCACCACCAAGAGCGATTTGGTGGAGCATTCATATTTGGATTTCCATAACAGCAGATAAGTGGAGGAAGCTATGGTTGTGCCAGCCACTTGTGTCATTGGACTACAAGTATAGCATTTATTCAGGTCCATAAATATTGGGACATCGACACAATTCTAACATTTTTGACTCTATACACCACCACATTGGATTTGAAATGAAACAAACAAGATGGGCTTTAACTGCAGACTGTCAGCTTTAATTTGAGGGTATTTACACTCAAATCATGTGAACGGTATAGGAATTACAATATTTTGCATATGTGCCTCCTACTTGTTAAGGGACCAAAAGTAATGGGATAATTGGCTGTTTGGCTGTTCCATGGCCAGGTGTGTGTTATTCCCTCATTATCCCAATTACAATCAGCAGATAAAAGGTCCAGAGTTAATTTCAAGTGTGCTATTTGCATTTGGAATCTGTTACTGTCAACTCTCAAGATGAGATCCAAAGAGCTGTCACTATCAGTGAAGCAAGCCATCATTAGGCTGAAAAAAACAAAACAAACCCATCAGAGAGATAGCAAAAACATTAGGCGTGGCCAAAACAACTGTTTGGAACATTCTTAAAAAGAAGGAATGCACCGGTGAGCTCAGCAACACCAAAAGAACCGGAAGACCACGGAAAACAACTGATGGATGACTGAAGAATTCTTTCACTGGTGAAAAAAACACCCTTCACAACAGTTGGCCAGATCAAGAACACTCTCCAGGAGGTAGGTGTATGTGTGTCAAATTCAACAATCAAGAGAAGACTTCATCAGAGTGAAATACAGAGGGTTCACCACAAGATGTAAACCATTGGTGAGCCTCAAAAACAGGCCAGATTAGAGTTTGCCAAATGACATCTAAAAAAGCCTTTACAGTTCTGGAACAGCATCCTATGGACAGATGAGACCAAGATCAACTTGTACCACATTGATGGGAAGAGAAGAGTATGGAGAAGGAAAGGAACTGCTCATGATCCTAAGCATGCCACCTCATCAATGAAGCATGGTGGTGGTAGTGTCATGGCGTTGGCATGTATGGTTGCCAAGGGAACTGGTTCTCTTGTATTTATTGATGATGTGACTGCTGACAAAAGCAGCAGGATGAATTCTGAAGTGTTTCGGGCAATATTATCTGCTCATATTCAGCCAAATGCTTCAGAACTCATTGGACAGCGCTTCACAGTGCAGATGGACAATGACCCAAAGCATACTGCAAAAGCAACCAAAGAGTTTTTTAAGGGAAAGAAGTGGAATGTTATGCAATGGCCAAGTCAATCACCTGACCTGAATCCGATTGAGCATACATTTCACTTGCTGAAGACAAAACTGAAGGGAAAATGCCCCAAGAACAAGCAGGAACTGAAGACAGTTGCAGTAGAGGCCTGGCAGAGCATCACCAGGGATGAAACCCAACATCTGGTGATGCTTATGCATTCCAGACTTCAGTCTGTAATTGACTGCAAAGGATTTGCAACCAAGAATAAAAAGTGAAAGTTTGATTTATGATTATTATTCTGTCCCATTACTTTTTGTCCCTTAACAAGTGGGAGGCACATATGCAAACTGTTGGAATTCCTACACCGTTCACCTGATTTGGATGTAATTACCCTCAAATTAAAGCTGTCAGTCTGCAGCTAAAGCACATCTTGTTTGTTTCATTTCAAATCTATTGTGGTGGTGTATATAGCCAAAAATGTTAGAATTGTGACGATGTCCCAATATTTATGGACCTGGCTGTAGATGTAAAATCTGCTGCCTGATTTAAAATTATCTACCGATGTAGTAGAGTTAACACTCATGCTTTCTGAGATTTCTGAGATGTGTTATCTAAACTAAGCAAACACCTTCAATTGCTTTTCAATGGCTTTTGTTTCAAGATAACATGATGATTTGAGAAATTAGAATTAAGAGTTTGAGTGCTACCCCTGCTACATCTATATGTTCAAATAGAGTGTTATATTGTATCGGGCGCCAATTCCACACTGAAAATCCTCAACATATCTGCCACATCTGAATAGGTTACATACCACTTATTTAAATCAGTGGGTCATTCCTGGATCCAGTGGGTCCTCTAAAGAGAGAAACAATCTTTCTTGCATCTCTGCGCTATAGCTGATATAGAGAGTCAAAAATGAAGGAGTCTGTATGTCATTAATAGGGCATATGGGCATTGGTTGTATGAGCTGTAAAACTCCTTAAAGGCTATGTACTCCTTTGGAGGCAATTTTTGTTTATGATTGCATTTTACTAAATTTTTGGCTAAAAATCATATTTTCAATAATCATTTATTAAAAATGTTGAGCCGTTCTTTCACAAAGGGTTAACTGTTTTTCTAACTGTGTGACTGGTACTTTCACTTTCACTTTGTGCCACTCATCCAATAACCCTTATCTCTTAACTACTGAGAGGTCATAAACACTTATTAAAGCGATGATCTTATGAGAAAGATAAGAACTGAGCTATAATGAGTGTTTATAAGGTCAGAAAGCAGAGATAATGAGTCCATCTGCCCCCCCCAGATGAATGAGAAGATAGAAAATCCATAGGTAGCTAGTAGAGCATCTCAGCTCTGTACACAAAAAGGGCTCCATATTGTTAATAAAGACCAATTGAAAAAATTATTTTTAGCTCAATGCAATAATAAAAAAATGCCCCAAAGGAGTACATAGCATTTAAAGTCACGCAGACTTAACCCCTTAATGACCTGTGCCATACATGTACGACGCAGATATGCGTGACTTAAGGACCCCTGCTGCATGCACGGTGCATTAACCCTTGATGTTCCGCTGTCAGCGCTGACCTAGGCATGTGCGATGTGTGGAGGGAGGGAGAGAGCTTCCATCGGGTCCCCACGTTGCTGTGACGGGGACCCAATGGCAGGGAAGGCAGCCCGATGCCTTCTTTAGGCATCGTGGCTGCCTTCCGTGACAGCCTGTGAGATCCAGCCCCCTGGATCTTACAGGCAAGCAGGCTGTAAGTGTATTACAGTGTGTAATACACTTACAGTTAATGCATCACAATACTGAAGTATTGTGATACATTGTAAAGGGAATCAGACCCTCCCAAAAAAAAAAATCAGTTTGAAGAAAAAAGAAAAGCTTCCTTCTCCCAAAATAAAGTTAAATTTTTTTTGTAAAAGATACGGAAAAAAAGAAAAGTAGACATATTAGGTATTCCCGTGTCCGTATTGACTGGCTGCATAAAAATATCACATGACCTAACCCCTAAAATAAACACCGTAAAAAAAATAAAAAAAGTGCTAAAAAACATTTTTTGTCACCTTACATCACTTAAAGTGCAGCACCAATCGATCAAAAGGGCGTATGCCCTCCAAAATAGTACCAATCTAACCGTCACCTCATCCCACAAAAAATTAACCCCTACCTAAGACAATTGTCCAAAAAATAAAAAAAAACTATGGCTCTCAGATTATGGAGACACTAAAACATAATTTTTTGGGTTTAAAAAATGCTGTTATTGTGTAAAACTTAAGTAAATAATAAAAGTATACATATTTGGGATTGCTGCGTCCTTAACAACCTGCTCTATGAAAATACCACATGACCTAACCCCTCAGGTGAACACCGTAAAAAAAAATACTAAAATAAACGGTGTCAAAAAAGCCATTTACTATCACCTCACATCACAAAAAGTGTTATAGCAAGCGATCAAAAAGTCATATGCACCCCAAAATAGTGGCAATCAAACCGTCATCTCATCCCGCAAAAATGATACCCTACCTAAGATAATCACCCAAAACATAAAAAAAACTATAACTCTCAGAATATGGAGATACTAAAACATGATTTTTTTTTTTCAAGAATGATATTATTGTGTAAAACTTAAATAAAATAAAAAATATATATATACATATTAGGTATTTCCACGTCCATAACGACCTGCTCTATAAAAATATCATATGACCTAATCCCTCAGGTGAACACCGGACAAAAACGGTGTCAAAAGCACTTTTTTGTCACCTTACATCACAAAAAGTATAATAGCAAGCGATCAAAAGGTCATATGCACCCCAAGATAGTGCCATTCAAACCGTAATTAAATCCCGCAAATATTATACCCTACTTAACTCTCAGACTATGGAGACACTAAAACATGATTTTTATTTGTTTCAAAAATGATATCATTGTGTAAAACTTACATAAATAAAAAAAGTATACATATTAGGTATCGCCAGATCCATAAGAACCTGCTTTATATAAATATCACATGACCTAACCCCTCAGATGAACACCGTAAAAAAAATTAAAAGTGTGTCAGAAAAGCCATTTTTTGTCACCTTACATCACAAAAAGTGTGATACCAAGCAATCAAAAAGTCATACGTACCCAACAATAGTACCAATAAAACGGTCATCTAATGCCCAAAAAAAATTTGCCCCTACATAAGACATTCACCCAAAAAAAAAAAAAAAAACTACAGCTTTCAGATTGTGGAGACACTAAAAAATAATTTTTTTCAAAAATGCTTTATTATGTAAAACTGAAACAACAAAAAAAGTAGTCATATTTGGTATTATCGCATCCGTAACAACCTCTATAAAAATACCACATGATCTAACCTGTCAGTTAAACGTTGTAATTAATAAAAAATAAAAAAGGTGCCAAAACATCTATTTTTTGTTACCTTGCCTCACAAAAAGTGTAATATAGAGCAACCAAAAATCATATGTACCCTAAAATAGTACCAACAAAACTGCCACCCTATCTCGTAGTTTCTAACATGGGGGTAACTTTTTTGGAGTTTCTACTCTAGGAGTGCATCAGGGGGGCTTCAAATGGGACATGGTGCCAAAAAAACAGTCCAGCAACATCTGAGTTCCAAAAACCATATGGCATTCCTTTCATTCTGCGCCCTGCTGTTTGCCCATACAGAGGTTTACTATCACAAATGGGGTGTTTCTGTAAACTACAGAATCAGGGCAAAAAATATTGGCCAAAATGTACACCAATGTCTCATCCAGCATGGAGGCAGGGCAGAATGCTGGATATAGAGTGCGATCACATTTGTATTCTCCGTTTGTATATGTATTTCGCCATAGTGATCTGCACCTATATACAGGTTGTGCTGACTCAATTCCCAAAATTTTTTCTTTGTAGTATGTATTGGAGGCGTGGCGATCTCCTTTGAGTCATGCACACCTGACCAGTTAATCTGTCCTGGAGGCTGGTTTTAAAGTCAGTATAAAACTGAGTCTGCTTATATAGAACCTACCAGTGGCCATTTGGCTCCAGGAGAAGTATATGGTGGGCTCAGCGTGCATGTTGGTACTTGCATCCCTGGATCCGATGAAAGCTCTAATGGCACCGGACGGGGTTAAAAGCAGAGTGTGCTTGGCGTGCAGGCTGACCTGCATTCCCTGGATTTTGTGTGACTGTCATGGCCCATGAACAGGTAGGAACTAGTGATAGGGACCACTCAAATGGAGGCAACCTTGACGCGGTGAGTGGCTTATTACGCTTTGGCCAAAATGTACACCAATGTCTCATCCAGCATGGAGGCAGGGCAGAATGCTGGATATAGAGTGCGATCACATTTCTATTCTCCGTTTAAATATTGAGTTTTGTCTGGCTGTTAACCCTTGCTTTGTTACTGGAAAAAATTGATTAAAATTGAAAATCTGCCCAAAAACTGGTCCTTAAAAAGCGGCTTTTGGAAATTTTCTGAAAAATTTCAAGATTTCCAAAACAATGATAGAAATGGCTGCTGCTCTCACCTCTGACTTTAATCCACGAAGCACGGAAAAAAGGCCAGAACTGGGCCTAAGAATATCCAATAGAAAGAGAGAATCCAGCTTCTTGTGGAGTAAAAAATAGTTCTTTATTGGCTCATTGTATAAAATCCACCAAAATCACAGGAAAAAGGTGTACAGTAACATGTTTCAGGCTACAGAATGCAGCCCTTCATCAAGACATAACACACATATTAAATGTTTTGGATGTTTTTACTTGATACCTGCATGCCAAAGGGGTTAAATAGAAAACATGACCTCACTCTGCAATACAACTAAGATTTGTGATCGGATCGGCTAGCAGATGATGAGTCCTAACCTTAGCAGTGGGGGTGTGGCGGAACTGCTTGTGTAAGGAAAGCCTAAAGGGGGCCACCTTGGAAGGAGGATGTGTGAGTTGAGGGCTGTGGGTGGGAGGGTGAGCTGAAGCTGAAGACCGCGTCACCCGGGAGCTCCCTGCTCCCACCTTTTGTAGTGGTGCTGGTGCCTCCCCTCACACAAATGCGGCGTCTACCGCGCCTATACTTGTGATCGGATCGGCTAGCAGATGATGAGTCCTAACCTTAGCAGTGGGGGTGTGGCGGAACTGCTTGTGTAAGGAAAGCCTAAAGGGGCCAAAAATGACGCGTGAGACACGGATGGTACAAAGGACTCATGTTACGGACTTACAGTACTACCTTCTGAAAAGCGCAAGACATTTCGGAGCTTGGATTGGGAATGTACCCGGTATAGAAAGAAGACCGCCACCGACCTAGTCTCTCTACGACGTGAACCAGGGTGCTATATTTTGAAGCTGCGGAAGCCGCGCCCGTCCTAAAGGAATGCCCCGCGATTGATTGCGGGTTTACCTTTACCTTGGAGAGGAGGCTCCGGACGTGCTCTAGGAAGACCTGAATGCAGAGGGGAATGGAGCCAAGAGCTAGTAGGGGAGATCAGCTGAATCATCGTCAGTCTGGGCCCACAGGTGCCTATGAATAGCCTAGTAATCAGCCAGCCTGGGCCCACAGGTACGTATAATCAGCCCAGCGGTCAGCCAGCCTGGGCCCACAGGTGCGTGAAATTAGCCCTGTAATCCGCCTCCCCTCCCACAAATGCAGCAATATATTTGCTTGATACCTGTGGTCGGACAGGCCGTCAGAAAGGTGAACCCAACCTATCTACCCCAGTCCATGACAAGCAGTAGAATCACACCACGACTGCCGCGGTATGGCAGCCCTAAGGGGCCAAAAAGAGCAGCCCTTGTTTAGAATAAATATATACATACCGTTACGACACCCGATTTTGAACGGAAAAAGACCTTTCACGATGGAGGTGCGGAATATACCGTATATATCACAGTGACTACCATCTACCTTACCTCTTTGTCATGTGAACCGCCACCTCGTTCTTGGAGATGGTTAATGCGATGTAATTGAAAGAGTGGCCAGTAACCAGAAACAATTTACTCCTATGTTGACTAACGTATGACCATATTACGAGAAGGTCTGAATCCTGAGAGCTGCAGACTGAAACAAATAATGGTGAATCTGTTGGTAGGGCCTAGATGAATTCCAACCATCCGCCCAGGGCCCTGATCGGGCACCCACTGTTCCTGGTGGCAAAATACTTTACCTCTACTTATTCCCCAGGCCACACTTCCTATTAAGGGCCCATGAGTCAGAACATGGTGTCTGCCGTCTTACTGTAGTAGTAATTTAAGTGAAATGTGTGACCCACCAGGCCTGGGGAACCATCCACCGGAATACATGGCTATTTGATTAACGAGCTAATGTTGCCTGTAATGAGGGCAGAACGTACACGATGCCTGCAGTTGTGACAGAAAATGCTTAAGGTCGTGATGAACTGTGTATGCTGCGCCTGTAGTCGTGATAGGACTGGTCGTGTCAGAAGACATGACAGACTTCGTAAGCTGCGCCTTATTACTGTACCTTCTACTGGAAGATGGACCGATACTCAGGACTTAGGCCAGACACCAACACCCTCAGCCCGAGTTTGTAGCTGAAGTAAGCATGCCTGGGAGAAGATGATGTCCGCAAAGGCAGGCTTGGGATGACTGCTAATAAAGAAAACAATGAAACCCAACAACCTAGAAAATAACAGTCAGGGAAAACAATAACGTGCGTGAGACTCTGTTGGCACGAGTCACACGTGCGAGCCACCACGAGAAATTTGTTTTGCGAACCACAGAATGCCGAGCCATGCGAGCGGGTCTGAAGGCAGAAAAGACATGGGACTTACTTGTTGTGGGACTGCGCAGCCGGCCTCGAATGGCGTTGTTGTGTGTAAAATTTGAACGGAGAAGCCATACGTGAGAGACTCTAATGGCGGAGCCATGCGTGAGAGACTCTAATGGCGGAGACATGTGTAACACTGAAAAGGAGAAGCCAAGCGTGGGAGACTAATGGCGGAGTCATATGTGTAAACTAAACCGGAGAAGCCATGCGTGAGAGACTAATGGCGGAGTCATATGTGTAACACTAAAACGGAGAAGCCATGCTTGAGAGACTAATGGCGGAGTCATACGTGTAACACTAACATGGAGAAGCCATGCGTGAGAGACTCTAATGGCTAAGCCATGCGTGAGAGACTCTAATGGCTAAGCCATGCGTGAGAGACTCTAAAGGCTGAGCCATATGTAACACTAAAGGGGGGAAGCCATGCGTGAGAGACTCAGATGGCTAAGCCATGCGTGAGAGACTCTAATGGCGGAGTCATATGTAACACTAAAAGGGGGGAAGCCATACGTGAGAGACTCTAATGGCTAAGCCATGCGTGAGAGACTCTAATGGCGGAGTCATATGTAACACTAAAAGGGGGGAAGCCATGCGTGAGAGACTCTAATGGCTAAGCCATGCGTGAGAGACTCTAATGGCGGAGTCATATGTAACACTAAAAGGGGGGAAGCCATGCGTGAGAGACTCTAAAGGCTAAGCCATGCGTGAGAGACTCTAATGGCGGAGTCATATGTAACACTAAAAGGGGGGAAGCCATGCGTGAGAGACTCTAATGGCTAAGCCATGCGTGAGAGACTCTAATGGCGGAGTCATATGTACCACTAAAAGGGGAAAGCCAAACGTGAGAGACTCTAATGGCGGAGCCATGCGTGAGAGACTCTAATGGCTAAGCCATGCGTGAGAGACTCTAATGGCGGAGTCATATGTACCACTAAAAGGGGAAAGCCAAACGTGAGAGACTCTAATGGCGGAGCCATGCGTGAGAGACTCTAATGGCGGAGTCATATGTGTACCATTAAAACGGAGAAGCCGTTCGTGAGAGACTAGTGGCGAAGTCATATGTGTAAACCTAAACGGAGAAGCCATGCGTGAGAGGCTCTGATGGCGGAGTCATGTGTGTAAACCTAAAATGGAGAAGCCATACGTGAGAGACTAATGGCTAAGCCATGTGTGAGAGACTAATGCCGGAGTCATATGTGTAAACCTAAAACTGGGAAGCTGTGCGAGAGACTAATGGCGGTGTCATATGTGTAATCAAAAACCCGAAGAAGCCATGGTGAGAAACTAATGGCGAAGTCATGCGTGAGAGGCTCTAATGGCGGAGTCATGTGTGTGAAACTAACCGGAGAGCCATGCGTGAGAGACTAATGGCGGAGCCAAGCGTGAGACTCATGGCGGAGTCATATGTGTAACCTGGAAACGGAGAAGCCATGCGTGGGAGACTCTAATGGTGGAGCCATATGTGCAAGACTACAACGGAGAAGTCATGCGTGAGAGACTTATGGCGGAGCCATGCGAGAGATATTCTAATGGCGGATTTTTAATTATATTTTCTTTTTTTTTTTTTTTTTTTTTTATGACCACTTATGCCGCTCCAGTATGACTTGGGGACTCGCATATATGTGCCCCTAACGAACGGTCATCGGGCCCCCTAAGCCACGAGGCCCCCTGAAGCCAAGAGACTGACCTGGATGACTTTACAGTGACGATAAGTACTTTAAAACGTGAGCCAGACCTATTGGAAAATGCATGACATTAGTGATCCGAACCACTTGCATAAACGAAACATTAACCGACCGCAAGATTGAACAGATGGGAGAAACCAAGAGCCAGAGGCATGCGTTTCGCTAAGCAAAGACCCTTGTCATGACAACCAAAATGAACAGCTGTGAAAACATAGTAGGAACTTACTCCTATTGGCCCACTATCCGCTAGGGAGCTATTTGGTTAACTGGGGCGGGGGATCAATCTGAGTGAATACGAACCAGAAGTAAAGAAGACCAGTCTGAGTGAATGCCAACCAGGATTTAAAGAACACACCGAAAAAGGTAGGCAAAGGAATGTAACAAACCACAGAGGAAAGAAACGTAAGCCTGAAAAGAGCAGCTATGTTTATTGGAAGAGCAGTATCAGAGCAGTGCGCTGATAGCCCTAGTAAGAATACGGAGTAACCCTTATGAAGTAATGAAAGAAATGCAGCTTTAAGTGGAAACGGAGTATACCACATGATGTAAGAACAAGTGGGTAAATGCAGCTCTGGATGTGAGTGGAGCCTAAAACATAGTATGGGCACAGCTCTGAGTGAATGTGCGGAGCATGGTATGGAGCAGCCGTATGAATGCAATCTGAAGTGAGCAGAGTATTAATGTAATGCAACAGCGAACGCTGCTCTAGTAGTGAATGGCGTATAGGACAAAAGTAAATGCAGACACACGGATGTAGCTTTGAAGGTAACCATCCTAACCACGATCATTTGACCATTGGAGCCCAACCCCCTTCGCCCCAAAGCGCTACACGTCACGGACCGCTTTTAAACCATTGACAGTTGATCCACGTTTACTATTACTTGACCCAGCATGCGTGCTTGAGCCAACTGCAACACGCGCCCCGCGTGCGCTAAGCGTATTTGGGTACTCAGAGGGGACTGACAGACACGTGAGCCTGACAATACATGGTGATGCGCGACTGGCGCCCCAGCGATGGGGGGGCGCAGCTGATTGTTGCAGATACCCGGGCCGTACTGCCCCCTATGAATATTTCCCCTACACGACCTATCATGCAGCAGGATAATGTCACCTTCGCCCATATTTCCTCTTCCCCCCCCCCTCCCCCACAGGCAGATACTCCCCCTTTTTTTTTTTTTTTTTTTTTCATTTTTTACTGAGACTGGCGCCCTGTAAAGGAAGATGTACTTTATGATCAAATCCCAGAATTGCAGTGCCACGGCCCTAACATCCCCAGACAATACCTGTAACACACCCACAGTAAGCGCTGCTATAGTGAGGGATGCCGGACTGCCACTAGCGACGACCTGTGGAAAGAACACACGTGAGGAGGCGGGTGGATGCGGCGCAAGGATCGGGCGTGCGTGCCAGTGATCCGGCTGCCGCTGGTGAGTGTGAACCTGTCTGGCTGGTGTCAGCGCCGTGCCGCCCCCCTGCCCCACTTACCCTCCGTGTGTACCGATGTACGGCCCCTCGCTTCGGCTGCACGCCCTATACTTACCCACCGGAGAAAGTATCGGGGGATCGCGTATCCACGCCGACGCCGGAGCAAGAATGGGAGCAGGAGAATCCCGGAAGTGACGTCAGCCGAGCTGAAGCTGAAGACCGCGTCACCCGGGAGCTCCCTGCTCCCACCTTTTGTAGTGGTGCTGGCGCCTCCCCTCACACAAATGCGGCGTCTACCGCGCCTATACATGTTCATTATGTGTATGTATGCATCACCTGTGATGCTGGATCTCCTCCCCTGGACCGCTGAATGGTTCCCATTCCAGGCTCCAGGTGCGGACACTTTGCTGATTAGAGGGGGTAGGACCTTGTGCTACATAAAAAGGAATAGTTTTAATATGTGTGTTATGTCTTGAAGAAGGGCTGGATTCTGTAGCCCGAAACATGTTACTGTACATCTTTTTCCTGTGATTTGGGTGGATTTTATACGATGAGCCAATAAAGAACTATTTTTTACTCCACAAGAAGCTGGATTCTCTCTTTCTATTAAATTTCAAGATTTGCTTCTAAACTTTTAAGCCTTCTAACTTCCCCAAAAAATAAAATGGCATTCGCAAAATGATCCAAACATGAAGTAGACATATGGGGAATGTAAAGTAATAACAATTTTTGGATATATTACTATTATAAAAGTAGAGAAATGTAAATGTAGAAATTTGCTTAATTTTGTGACTCAATTTTACTATTGTCATGATGTACAATATGTGACGAGAAAACAATCTCAGAATGGCCTGGATAAGTAAAAGCATTTTAAAGTTATCACCACATAAATTTACACATGTCAGATTTTCAAAAAATGGCCTGGTCCTTAAATGGAACCTGTCACCTCCCAAAACCATCCCAAGCCGCCAGCAGTACCTGCGTGTATCCAGCAGTGAGTTTCTGATGATGCCTTTCTTTCTGAAGGCAGATGCAACAAAAGTACTGAGAACTTTGTTTTATCCCCTGCCTGGCGCGCTTCTCCACACATACTTGAAGTCAAGGAGGCACCGGCCTCCTTGCTTCAAGTCACGGTAACCACGCCCCTTTCCCTGCCCCTTCGACTTACAGCGCTTATGCATGAGAGTTCGGCTGCCTTTGCCGAATAGCCGGCTGTCAGTCACAGCGAAGGGGCAGGAAAGGGGGCGCAGTTACCGTGACTTGAAGCAAGGAGGTCGCTGCCTCCTTGACTTCAAGCATGTGTGGAGAAGCGCGCCGGGCAGGGGATAAAACAACGTTTTCAGTACTTTTGCTGCATCTGCCTTCAGGAAGAAGGGCATCATCAGAAACACGCTGCTGGCTACACCCAGGTACTGCTGGCGGCTTGGGATGGTTTTGGGAGGTAACAGGTTCCATTTAAGGTGAAATATGGTAGGGTCCTTAAGGGGTTAAGTGAGCTGTGGTGTTTTGTAAACATTTCATTTCTTTGTAAAACCCCATTAATGTAATAAAGTCTTTATAAGTAAATGGTGCTGTTTTGTAAAACATTTAATTCCTTTGTAAAAACCCTTAACCCCTTAGTGACCACCCATACATGTATTAATGGCGGTTACTAAGGGGCCTTTGGGCCGCTGCTTTTTTACTGCGGCCCAGTCTAAGCGCTGCACGGGTCCCCTCGTGCAGCGGGTAGCAGGGACCCAGCTCTCACATTACATTTTACATGGCGCCCGCCCCATGTAAAGTGCTGACAGAGGGAGCGGACTCCCTCTGTCTCCCATCGGCACCCCGCAAATGCGATCGCGGGGTGACGATGTGTGTGAAGGTTGCCTGGGGTCTGATGTAGGCCCCAGACCAGCCTTCAGTAATTTCCAGCAGGCTGAGCCTCTCTAGCGCAGACTGCTGGTCAATGTTAGAATAGCATTTTTAAAAGCAATCAAAAATATGTCTGTTATAGTCCCCTTGTGGGACTATTAAGTGGAAAAAAAGTAAAAAAAAAAAAATAACAAAACAAAAAAAAAACATTTATTCAATAAAAAAAATCCCCCCCCCCAAAAAAATAAAATATTCTGCTTTTTTTTCAATTGAAAATACGCTTTTCAATGACAAAAATAGCACAAAAAAAAAAAATCTTCCCTATATGTTTGGTATTTGCGCGTCCGTAACGACCTGGACTACATAAATGTAAATTATCCCAGAATTGCTAATTTATTCTTACCGTATTTTTCGCTCTGAGATGCACCGGCCAATAAGACGCACCTAGGTTTTTGGGGAGGAAAATAATAAAAAATATATTTTTAACCAAAAGGTGTGCTTTTGGTGGGTTTGGAACTAATGGTGGTCTGTGGATGGCACTATTACTGGGGATCTGTGGATGGCACTGTTATGGGGGATCTGTGGATGACGCACTGTTATGGAGATCTGTGGATGATGCACTGTTATGGGGGATCTGTGGATGATGCACTGTTATGGGGGGATCTGTGGATGATGCACTGTTATGGGGGGATCTGTGACAGACACTGTTATGGGGGGTGATCTGTGAAGGATACTGTTACAGGGGGGATCGGTGGCTGACACTGTTATGGGGGATCTGTGGATGGCACTGTTATGGGGGATCTGTGGATGGCACTGTTATGGGGGATCTGTGGATGGCACTGTTATGGGGAATCTGTGGATGGCACTGTTATGGGGGATCTTTGGATGGCACTGTTATGGGGGATCTGTGGATGGCACTGTAATATATGTGCCATCCACAGACCCCGCTGCCCATAACAGTGCCACCCACAGACCCCCAGCCCATAACAGTGCCATCCACAGACCCCCCAGCCCATAACAGAGCCATCCACAGACCCCCCACCCCTTAACAGTGCCATCCACAGATGTCCCCCATAAAACTGTCATCCACAGATTCCCCCCCCGCTCCAGTATACAAATATAAAAATGTCTCATTCAATTAAAAGTGATTAAACATGCCCCCTCATTCCTAATATTACCGTACACCCTAACAGCTTCTGTACAACGCAGGCAGGCCGGGCAGCCGGCGCGTCACTTACTGACGTCACGTGCCTGCACCGCCTGCTTCATTCATAAAGTTATGCTGCCGCCCGCCCAGCCTGCCTGCATTCTACAGAAGCTGTTAGGGTGTACGGTAATATTAAAAGTGGGGGGTCATTTGTATAGTGCAGCACTGGAGCGGCGGCTGCTTGATCGTCCAGCAAATCTAAATACACGCGCTGAGACTCTGATGCCAGGAAAGGAGCAATGACCTCAGCCCACTGGTCCGGGGGCATCCTATCCCTGGTGGCCACTTTCTCATACATCGCCAGGTATGTTTCGATGTCATCTGTGGGTGTCATCTTAGGGATCGCTGCACGGACTGCTTTCTGGGCATCGTGGATGCTTGGGGTTTCTCCTGCTGTTTGCAAAGCCATCACGTATTGTAGCAGCAACTGGTTGGTCTCTTGCTGCTGCTTATTAGCCTCGCATTGCTGCAGGTTGGTCTCTCGCTGCTGCAGATTAGTCTCCATGAGGGCCTTCACAACAGCCTCCATTTTGTCACGTGACACAGGTTTAAATCTAGCAGGTTTGATAAACAACATACACCCGTGTGCAAACCAAAAATATTTTGGCGATCACGACAGCCTCACTGCACTTGCCCGCTCCAAGCCACCAATTATAGGGATTTGCTCTGGTAGGCAGGGTAAGCGGACGCAATACAGAGGCAAGACCACGGTTGAAAAAACAAAAGTCCAGTGTTTATTCACACAGAGAAGGCAGAAAAGAAAAACAATACTTTACAGGGTCCTGGTGTTAGTTCACACAGCAAGAGTTCCCAAAATAACATAAATCACCTGGCAGACCACAGCAGGCTTTAGGGCGCCTGACTCCCAGCAGGCGGCTCTCATGCAGCTCTCAGCCGTGCAGTATGGCGGATCTCCTCAGCTCCCACATCACCACTATCACTTGGAGGTTCATTCCACACCCAGCTGAGCTGCTGGCTGGATTTTTAAACCCCAGCCCAAAACCTGGCCTTGTTGTGGGGAACATCCACCCACGCTTCTGTTTGGTTGCTCCCAATAAGAACCGTCCCGGATTGGCTTTACAGCCACACTAAATAAAACAGTGTCAGCGAGCACTAGCTGCCGGTGACACACAAAATTTCCGGTTCTTATCTCGCCGAGGCCAGGAACCTTGGTGACACCTACCTTCATTAAATGACGGACCCTTGCGCCTTCCTACAGAGGTTAATGTAATAGTCTTTATAAGTGAATGGTGCTGTTTTGTAAAACATTTAATTCCTTTGTAAAACCCCATAATGTAATAAAGTCTTTATAAGTGAACGGGGCTAGGGGTCCCTGGGTATTTAAAGCAATTTGTTACATTGTTCTATAATGTAAGACAGCTTCCTAGCTGTCTTACATTTAGACCATTTTCTACGGCAAAAACCAGGCAAAAAAAATGGTAAATGAGATGAGCCTACCGGCCCCTCCCCTTCCTCACCACACGTCTTTATAAGACCTGGCAGGAGCGGAGAAAAGTCGCAAAGGATCTTTGTGCCACAATCTGTGCCAAAAATACGCCTAATATAGGCTCATTTCTGATTAGTAAATGACCCATTTATTGTTTCAGTGATTCTCTTGTGTTAGTCCTGCATTATCGCTGATCGCAGACATTAGCCCAGGTGTCTGCTGTTTAAAACAGCAGAAAGCCAGTGGCTATGGTGCCCGCTGCATCGCTGTTTGGGAAGTGGTTATGGGTAATATACTTAGTTCAGCTAATCAAAATCAGTTTCATACATCAGAATGGGGTTGTTTTCGTAGTAAGTTCTTAGATTTCCGAAGGCCCCAATGCAGATGAATGAGATTGTTTCTGAGAAAAAAATGTCAACAATTTTGCTACAAGTGGAAGGCTGAAAAGTCAGCCTGAATTTGTGGGAGGGGATCTTACCTTCTTAAGCTCCAGCCCCCAGCTCCTCAGGGCGCTTCTGGTCATAGCTGGATAGGGAGTCGCTTGCTCTGCATCCGTGCACGTCGTGAGTTGCTTCATCTGCTTCGTTTCGTTTTCCATACACCGCCGTTCACATCTTCAGGAGAGGTAAATAATGTGCGATGATGCTCCCTGCTCCACAAGGGCTCCTCCAGCGGCGGTCACACACTTCCGGCTCTCTGGGTCAGCGTGCGTTCCAGCGTGGAACGCACGCCGATATACATGAAGAGGGCATTGGCTATTTGTTCGGGCCCCCAGAATAACCTTCACCTTACCCCCACCCCCACCTAATCCATAGAAATAAACACACAACACCACTGCTTGGATTTAATCGGCCACAGCAGCCGTTTATGAAATAAATACATAATATAATAACTTAAATTAACCAATGACGAGGGAGGTCCTAGAAGCCCCAATAACCTCATAAACACTGGAACACCTGCGTCTCCATCTTGCCCCCAGCCGTTGAACCCAGCTCGGAGGCAGCAACTGATGGACGCGTAATTAGTTACTACCAGCTCCTCAATGAGAGTCCAGCCCCTCCCGCGGGGCCCTCCCATCCTCAGGTACCACCATATTCTTCCACTTCAAGGACCTCCCCCGCCTCCATGACTGCCGCGACACATAAAAAACCCCAACTCTTCCTCAAATACCACCTACACAAGGGACGGGAGGGTGGGCGTTTCTCTCCCCTGGCCGCAATGCTCCTACTCCCGCCTCCTCCTTCCGTCTCCACGCTGGCTTCACCCCCCGCTACCCTAGTAACTCGCGCCTCTTCTTACAAGCCCGCCCCCACCCACACTTAACCCTTGCCTCACCTGTCCCTTCACCGCCAAGCCCCTTCATGCTCGGCCTCCCCCACCGCTGCGCTCCTAGTCCGGCCTGACTTGAAGAGGGCATTGGCTATTGGTTCGGGCCCCCAGAATAACCTTCACCTTACCCCCACCCCCACCTAATCCATAAAAATAAACACACAACACCACTGCTTGGATTTAATCGGCCACAGCAGCCGTTTATTGAATTTATACATAATATAATAACTTAAATTAACCAATGACGAGGGAGGTCCTAGAAGCCCCAATAACCTCATAAACACTGGAACACCTGCGTCTCCATCTTGCCCCGAGCCGTTGAACCCAGCTCGGAGGCAGCAACTGATGGACGCGTAATTAGTTACTACCAGCTCCTCCCGCGGGGCCCTCCCATCCTCAGGTATCACCATATTCTTCCACTTCAAGGACCTCCCCCACCTCCAAGAACGCGCAGCTTGACTTCCTCAAACCTGCGCGTCCCTCCACATACGTAAGGCTATTTCCACTCCACTCTGGAGCCCCAGAGACCACAAATCTGTCCCCACCGCATTGAGATGCACTCCATCCGCTCTCCAAAATGCACCAATGCCCTTCTCCAATACCTCATGCCGCACCACAACACCCCCATTTCTTCGCCATAAACCGGCCCACTGCCCTATTCACCTTAATCCGTGCCTTATTAAGGCTCTCCACCGACCTCGCACCCCTCCAAGCCTTCCGCGGAACAATGTCCGACCAAACTGTGATCACCCCCGGAAACAACGCCCAGATCCTCAGCAGGTCGAACTTAACATCTCGAATCAACTCCCTAAAAGGACGCCTCCCCAAATCATTGCCACCCACATGTAGAACCACCACACCCGAATGACGATCCAACCGCACAAAATGATGAATCTCCCGCAACACTCCGCCCCACAACATACCTCTCACACCTAACCACCTGACCGTAGCCAACTCCGAACTAAATCCCAACTGGCGACCGCTCGGTCTCACGTCTGCTCTGATCGCCCCCCAAAACACATAGGAGTGACCTAAGATCCACACCAAAGCCGCCGTCGTCAGACCTGTGAACAACAAAAGAACATAATTAACACAAAAAACCTACCCCCCGCAGTACCACTACAACAATGCAGGCCGCACATACGATTTGAAACGCACCGACTCCCAACGCCCTATCTTCTTAATCACGTCCTCACTGGCACCTAACCTGGCTGCCTCAGTTGCCGCCCCAATTCTGAACGAATGACCAGAATAGTCCTTGACCGGCACGCCCAAAGCCTTTAAACATTTTTTAAAGACTGCCAAAAATTGAAATCTAGACAAAAAGGAACCATCCTCATGCCTAAGAAATGGAACCGCATCCCTCTGAAAACCTGAACCATAAGACCCTGCACACCGCACCGGGCACATACTACACCCTGGCACCGAAAACAGAGTAAACCGCTGCCCCCTGCCCTCCTGATCTCTTTTTGACCTGCGAATCCGGACCAAAACTCTGTCCCCTGCCAACTCGACATCCTTGCTCCTAAGCCCCCCCGCTCTGTTAACACTGCCACACACCAACTCACCCAAACGGAAGGCACCGAAAAACGCTAGAGCAAACGCCGCCCTAAACAACCCCATCTCCCAAGCGGAGCTACAAATGACACTCAACTTATCACCCATCTGCAGCAACAGCTCAAAAGACACCGGCCTCCTACCATCCAACACCCTACCTGCCCCCCTACGCCATCCCTTCAAAACCTGCCGCACCAAAAAACTCTTTGTCAAATTCAGTAACCCCTGCAACTTCAACCCAAACGCCACGCCCGCAATAAAATGATTCACCTTCGACACCGACCACCCATCACTCTTCAACTGATCCAGCAACATCAACAACCTAACATCCCCATCCCCCACACCAGCCCCCCAAGCCCCATTCCAGTTTTTCCAGGTCGTCCACGCCTTACCGTACTCCCTCCAAGTACCCGGACTCAGTGAATCCCTCAACAACCCCATCACTTCTCCTCCAGGATCCCCCAAAGCCACGGTGGACACTCCAGACCCTCCACCTCCGCTTCTGGCGCTAGAAGCCGGAACCGCTCCCACTGAAAACGAGAAAGAGAATCCGCCACAGAATTAGACACTCCAGCAACATGCTCTGCCACCAACCACACATTGATCGACAAACATCGCAATACCAGAAACTGCAAGAGCCTAACTACCGGCGGGGAAGACGCGGACAAACTGTTGATAGCCTGCACCACCCCCAAATTATCACAATGAAACCGCACCTTCCTGTTCTCAAATTTCCCACCCCACAACACAACCGCCATAACAATGGGAAAAAGTTCTAACAAAGCCATGTTCCTCACCCACCCGCGACTTACCCACGAATCCGGCCACCCGCCCGCACACCATTGTCCCTGGCAATAAGCCCCAAAACCCACTCCCCCCGACGCATCCGTAAATAACTCAAAATCCACACTATCACACAACTCCACCATCACTAAAGACCTGCCATTATACTGACCCAAAAATTCCACCCACACCCTCAAATCCCCTTTCAACTCCTTACGCAACCTAATAAAATGATAAGGCGCTGACACCCCCGCCGTCGCCGCGGCCAACCTTCTACAGAAAATTCTACCCATTGACAAATTTGACAAGCGAAATTCAGCTTACCTAACAATGACTGCAAATCCCGGAACCTAATCTTCTCCCTCCCTATGGCCCTATCAATCTCCTGGCGCAAATCCACCAACTTATCCTCAGGAAGCCTACACTCCATGCGCTCCGTATTTATGACGATCCCCAAAAACACAACTCCGTCACCGGACCCACCGTCTTCTCCCGCGCTAACGGTACACCAAAACGCGCAAAAACCGACTGCACCGTGTGCAGCAACAAAGAACAAACCCGTGAATTCGCCGGCCCCAAACACAAAAAATCGTCTAAATAATGGATAATAGACGAACAACCCGAATCTTCCACCACCACCCACTCTAAAAACGAGCTAAAGGTCTCAAAATACGCACACGATAGAGAGCACCCCATCGGCAAGCACCTATCCACAAAATACTCCCCATCCCAAAAACAACCCAACAAACCCATGCTCTCCACGTGAACCGGAAGCAAACAGAAAGCCGCTTCCACATCAACCTTAGCCATCAACGTCCCCCGTCCCCACGCCTCACCCATCTAACAGCCGCGTCAAAGGAAGTATAGACCACCGAACAAAGTTCAGGATCTATACCATCATTGACCGACGCACCTTTTGGGTAAGACAAGTGATGAATGAGCCGAAACTTGTTCGGCTCCTTCTTAGGCACCACTCCTAGAGGAGACACCATTAGCCCTGGGATCGGCGGTTCCTTGAATGGACCCGCCATCCGCCCCAACTCCACCTCCTTCCTCAATTTCTCCGCCACTACCCCCGCATGAACAAGCGCGGACCTAAGATTCTTAAGAACAATAGGCCCCGCCGAGACAACCGATGGAATACGAAAACCGAACCTAAACTCATCCCCCAACAACCCAGCCGCAACCCGATCAGAATACTTATCTAGAAACTCCTGCATCTCTTCCACCCGAACCGGCGTCCGTCCCTTTTCCAGCCCCCTCAACCCCCTTATTCCTTCCCCCCCTGAAGCAGCGGTTAGCTCCATGGGGTCCCCCACACACCGTGCACTCGTGCTTAAATTTGCACTTAGCACCAAATCTGCAGTTTCCTTCATTAAAAAGGAAACACAACCCTTTTGCCGACGCCGCTGCAAATTCTGTCCCACACCCGGGTCTCCCGCCCCACTTACTACTCGGGACGGGTGGGCCCCGTCCCCCAGGCTACCCGGTCACCCCCCTGCACACTCCATTACGAACCATCTACTTCCGGGGCTAGATGGCGGTGCGTTCCAGGGTGGAACACACGTCAAAACAGGCCATATACAAAGTAAATAGGGGTATCTAGCCCCTGGGCAACAACGGCCCATGTCTACAAACAGCCCAAAAAAATAAAAAATAATAATAATAATTTTTAAATAAATGAAAAAAATAATTGAAAATTTTAAAACCCTCAGCAGGATTATCCAACAACCAGCCATCTCATACGCACTCCCGCCGTGCCACGCAGCGCCAGGTGGGAGGAAGACAAAGTCATCCTCGGTCCCCTCATATAGAGGGAGGGCTCCCGGGTCCCCGCTGGGCTGGAAGGGCGCTAGTTTCTGTGTGGTGGTCAAAGAGAGCTGGGGGTATCACCACGAGTACGCTAGGTCGTCATCACACGCCATAAGCAACCAGCGGTCACTAAACGCTCACTGCAGTCATCTGTTCTATGGTGGCGACAGGGCCACATGATATATGTATGTGCTTTCACGTTATATGCTGTTGTCTCCCTGCTCTACTGGTTCGCCCAGGCTCTCATCTACCTCTGTCTCCTGGTTCGCCCAGGCTCATACCTACCTCTGCCTCCTGGATCGCCTAGGCACGCAACTACCTCTGTCTCCTGGTTCACCCAGGCTCATACCTACCTCTGCCTCCTGGATCGCCCAGGCACGCAACTACCTCTGTCTCCTGGTTCACCCAGGCCTGTCATCCCCCCCAGTTATGTTCTCTTTCCCTTCCGAACTTTATGGATTTGTCCTCTCAGGAACGTGTTCTGACCGTTCACTTGTACGACATTTGGACCAAGGTCAGGTGACCCAAGACATCAGTACAGGTAGTAGCCTCTAATCCCAGGTACGTTACTCAGACCGACACAAGCCTTCTCGCAGGCACCGGTCGTACTACGTTCCGGTCACATATAGTTATTGCATATTTTTCCTGGAACAGTCTGGTTATGTATTCCCCTGAATCACTCAGGTTTAGGTATTGGCCTGAATCGCTCAGGCTTCTGTATTTTCCCTGGTCTCACAGTGGGTAGGTAGTGGCCAGGTCCACCCAGGTTCAGGGTAATGCCCGACGCACCCAGGGTCCGTCATCTTCACGAAAGGTGTAGGTAAGCGCCTGATTCGCTCAGGATTCCATGTTGCCTGAACCGCTCAGGATTCAATGTATTTGCCTGAATCGCTCAGGTTCCGTGCATCTGCCTGGAACGCTCGGGGGTTTCTCAGCAGGGTCCGGCTGGTTCCTGGTTACCCGGTTTGTGTCCTGCATGTCTGGATCTCTGTTTCCCGCAGGTGTTGTTGCATGCAGCGTGACTTCGGGCCCTGATTCTGGCAGTTCAGGGTCATCCAGCAGTTGGCCATGACGCCCAGGCTGCATCCTGGTTCTCCGTCGCTTCATTCCAGTGCCACCAGATCGCACCTCTCTCCGGGTCTCGTACCAATGCAAGCTTATTTTCAGGTAAGCAGGGCCTCAGGCCACCGGAATTTCGATCCATCCTCAATTGTGTCGTAGGGCTTCTCCGTGTCCGGTCATTCCACGGTGCCAGGTTTCAGGTAAGGTCCAGCCGTGTGGCGGCTTTACGCTCCTCCGCAGCTCAGAGCCTTCCTTCATTCATCACGAGCCTCCATTCCTAGGTCTTCAGTATCGCCGGAGAGTTGGCAGCGCTGTCCGTGGATTCGGGGAGGGGGCGATCCTTTTTATACCATGGTCATTCCTGTTTCCTTTCCGCTCTCGCCCGGTCACTCGGCCACCGCTTAAAAAATAAATAAACAAATAAAATAGAATAAAAAAAAAAGGGAAAATATATATATATCTTTTTTTGGTTTTTTCAAGGGGGGGGGGGGAGTGTCTTTTCTGACGCACTCAGGTTGTGTTTTCTCCTGAATATCTCAGGGCGTATTTTCCAGAATCTCAGGTTTTCATATATTTCCATGATTAGCTCAAATTTTCACGTATTTCCACGATTCACCCAGGTCTCATTTCCCTGAATTGTTCGGGTTTTATGTATTTCCCTGAATCGCTCATGTTTTATGTATTTACCTGAATCGCTCAGGTTTCATGTTTTCTCTGAATCACCCAGGTTTTATGTATTTACCCGTATCACTCAGGTTTTACGTATTTTCCCTGAAATCACTCAGGTCATGCATTTTCCTGAATCACTCAGGTTTATGTATTTCCCTGAATCGCTCAGGTTTGTATTTTCCTGTCTCTTTCGGGTTGACGGTATTTCCAGGTTGTATGTATTTTCCCGATTCACTCAGGTCACGTATTTCCCTGAATCGCTCAGGTCTAATTTCCCACAGGTTGTACGCATTTGCCTGAATCGCTCAGGTCTTAGTTCCCACAGGTTGTACGCATTTGCCTGGATCGCTCAGGTCTTATTCCCCACAAGTTGTATGCATTTGCCTGAATCGGTCAGGATCCAATATATTTGTCTGAAACGCTCAGGGCAGTGGCGTACCGCCAATATAGGCAGACCACGCCGTTGCTATGGGGCCCGCGGCACAGGGGGGCCCAGAGCACATGGAAGGCCCCGCCCCCTATGTCTCTGCAGAAACTGTTTATTAATACACTACAGGCATTGAGGCGGCCTGTGCCCCGCCCACTTGTGTTCTCCCTCGGGCCCCCCTCCTCTCCCTGCTCCATTTCTAACCTCCCTGATCCGGGCTCCCTCCCTGCCAGGCACTGCGTCTGCTCTGCTGCATAATTACACACTGGCCAATCAGCATTTAGCAGCGCAAGGGAGGCTGCTGCTGATTGGCCAGTGTATCGCTGGAAGGCTGCAGGAGCAGGCGCACATACAGAGGTGCGCACCGCTTTAGTGTCCTGTGCACTCACGTCTGCCCCAAGTCTTGTCATCAGATCAGCCCCCCTCAACACGCCGCCCCCGTCCCCCGGCCGCCGAGACTAAAGCACCGCTCTGGAGTCCGGACAGTGAACACAGACAAAACACACTGTTGTCTGTAGTGTGCCACTGCCACAGTAAGAGGTCAGAAGTCTTGATGGGGGAGGGCAGCAGCAAGCAGTGGTGATTTTTTTTGGGGGGGGGGGGGGCTGTAAGCTTATAAAGGACTCAGGAGGGCAGTGTGCTTTCCTGCTACTCCTCACCCCCACCCTGGGCATTTTGGGGGGCATTTTAGGGATTGGATAACCCCTTTAACTATGTGCACCTGAGTGTGCACATAGCCACCAATCATATTTTCCCCCAGCACAGAAGTCACCTTTGGGGGGCGGGGGAATATGATTGGTGGCTATGTGCACACTCAGCATAAGCAGCATGGAGTTAAAGGGGTTATCCAATACCTATAATTCCCCACTGCCAACCCCTCCCGTCACACAGATTAAAACATTCAGCGACATGGGGGGCAGCCAATAGCAGGCCACGATGGGAACCAGCCTCCCTAGCACTGCGGGTGATGCTACGGAGGCTCATTTCTGACGCGGCCTGCTATTGGCTGCACCCCCCCCACTGGGCATAAGTATTATCTGTATGTGGTGCCTGGAATTTTGGGGTTAGATAGCCCCTTTACCCTTAGGATACCAAAGGTTTTTTCATTTTTGCATTTTCTTTGTTCTTCCCTAGTTTCCTTGAGCTTTTTTTTTTTTTTCCGTTCACATGGATGTATGAGGGCTTATTTTTTGCGGGAGAAGTCGAACTTTAATAGGGCATACAATGTAGTGGGAAGCGGGCAAAAAAATTCCAAATGGGGTAGAATTAAAAAAAAAAAAAGTGTGAAAATTAATTAAAACTTTTTTACATCACCATATTCTGACCCCCATAACTCTTTTTATAGTTATGATCCCTGCCATGCTACTTCTTTTGACTTGGACTTTTAGATGCAGAACCATGTCACCTTCAAAGTAAGTTAATATTTTTTTATATATATATATATATATATATATATACTGTATATATATATATATATATATTTTTTTTTTTTTATATATTTTTTTTTAATATTATAAATCTAGCTTAGCCTACTTTCACACTAGCGTTTTTTCTGGATCCAGCAGGGTTCAGCAAAAACGCTTCCGTTACTGATAATACAACCGTCTGCATCAGTTTGAACGTATCTGGTTGTATTATCTTTAACATAGCCATAACGGATCCGTCATTAACTCCATTGAAAGTCAATGTTGCGGTTTGCTCTCCGGTATAGGAGCACAACTAAATGGAACGGAATTAATTTTGGAGCGCTCCATTCTGTTCAGTTTTGTCCCCATTGACAATGAATGGGAACAAAACTGAAGCATTTTTTTCCCGCTTTTGAGTCCCTATGACGGATCTCAATACCGGAAAACTGCTACTGTGAAAGTACCCTTATCTATAATATTTGATTTCTGTTTTATTTCACAGAATAAATCCTTATTGGAAAATACGTATCCATTTTTTTAAATTACTGTAACAAAGTTGGTTAATAAAAAAAAAAATGAAAAAGATTTTTCCCTAACGGTTTCAGTAGGTCATGCATACATTTCTTTATTAGCAAATGAGGTTGTGGCAGGGGAGGAGCCATGACAAAAGGTGGGATGGGCCAGGGGCGGGTAGTGGGCGGGGTTAGGGGGCCCAATTTAGATTCTTGCTATGGGGCCCAGTGATTTCTATGTACGCCCCTGGCTCAGGGGTTTTCCCATACCATCAGGAAACTACTAAGTCGGCATCAAGGTTTCCACAGTTTTTCCAGGTCCCACCCGCAAGGTGGCTTGGATGATTTCTCCTACACCCTGGCGTTCATAGCCCACTGTCAAATCTCAGGCTGTCAGTTAACACCATCGGGCTGTACCTAGCGGGGATACAGCACTGCGCCATGCTTCATAATCCAAATGGAGGTTCCATTTCTTCAGTGCAGGCAGTCAAGGCGGCCCTTAGGGGGATCCAGAGGTGCGGGGATGCCCCTACCGCCCGTAGAAAGCCTGTCTCCAGCGAGATGTTTAGGAGACTGTCGTCCGCGCTGGATAGACATCCTTTTTGGGCAATCTCCTAGTTTGGTTATTAAGGCAGCCATGTACCTCGGGTTTTTATGGGTTCCTTAGGCCAGGTGAGTTCACCAGCACCTCCCCTACACGTCAGGGATTGCAGGTGCGGCAATTGTCCTGGGTCCATGACCCTTTTGTCCTCTGGCTCCCTTCCATGAAATCCAATCAGCATGGGCCTCCCTCGGAGGTCAGGTTCTTCAAAACTTCGAACGATTGGTGCCCGGTCATGGTCCTCCAACAATTGGTAGCCCTGTTGCAAGATGCCCCCCTAGATGGCCCGCTGCTTTCTTGGCATGGGAGTTTCCTGACTTCAATCCAGTTCGTGTCCCACATCAGAACGCTGGCTTCAGGTCTCGATTACAACCCGCCGGCCATCACAGGACACTCGCTCCGAATCGGGGCCGCGTCCTCAGCATCAAAAAATGGGGACCATGTGATCAAATGCATGGATCGCTGGCGTTCTTCTTGCTTCACGAGGTACATCCCGAACCCAAATGTAGAGATTTCCCAGGCTTTCTGTAACCTTGCTCTCGGAGAGGAATTAAATGTTTTGGACAATACTCTGCTCTCCTCGTCTATTTTTGCCCACTGCTAGGCTTACCCTTGCTCCTGGCTCCCGGCACAACACAGCCAGCTTAGGTCAGGGGAAGCGCTTCCCCCTCATCATAGCCCTAAGCCTCTCCCATAAATGGAAGGCTGAAAAGTCAGCCTGAATTTGTGGGAGGGGCATCTTACCTTCTTAAGCTCCAGCCCCCAGCTCCTCAGGGCGCTTCTGGTCGTACCCACCCACCCCCCCTGTTCTCAAACACTCCCTTTAGGGTACGCCCACTGCTAGGCTTACCCTCGCTCCTGGCTCCCGGCACAACACAGCCAGCTTAGGTCAGGGGAAGCGCTTCCCCCTCATCATAGCCCTAAGCATCTCCCATAATTATGAAAATAGCAGTAAAAGCACATGAAATAATGACTCATTTAAATATTCTAAGACCGAGAAAGGCAGTAATTTACTCTTGGAAATTCCAGTAGCCAGACATTTTATACTTTAACGCAACTTAGCAGTATTATGCCTCAGGCCTCATGCACACGGCCGTTGTTGTGGTCCGCATCCGTGCCGCATTTTTTGCGGCTTGGGTGCGGACCCATTCACTTCAATCGGGCTGCAAAAGATGCGCATCTGTCCGCATCTGTTGCTCCGTTCCAAGGAAATAATAAAGCATGTTCTATTCTTGTCCGTTTTGCGGACAAGAATAGGCATTTCTACAATAGGCCGCCCGTTCCGTTCCGCAGATTGCGGAAGGCACACGGGCAGCTTCAGTTTTTTGCAGATCTGCGGTTTGCGGACCGCAAAAAACGGAACTGTCGTGTGCATGAGGCCTCATTCACACATCAGTGATTTCCATCAGTGATTTTGAGCCAAAACCAGGTGGGGGTCTAAACTCAGATCAGGTGCAGTCTGTGGAGGCTCCAATTTTGACAATTTTTTTTTTTTACATTAGTGATTTAGTATGCTTATCTGTCACCATATGTACAGGTTGTTTTCGGTACGGTTATTTGCTTAAGGGTGCATTCAGAAGACCGTATTTTTGGGTCCGCATCCGTTCTGCAATTTTGCAAAAGATGCGGACAGCACACTGTGTTATCCGCATCCGTAGTTCCGATCCACGGCCCCTGCAAATAAGATAGAGCATGTCCTATTCTTGTACACAATCACGGACAAGAATAGGCATTTCTGTCATAGGGCCGGCTACATTCACACGGCCGGTATCTGTGTTTTGCGGATCTGCAATTTTTGGACTGCAAAACATATACGGTCGTGTGAATGTAGCCTAATGGAATGTATTGCAAAAATTTGCTTATTGTACTTTTTTTGCAGGTGTTATTTAAAAACTTGTAAGGGAAATTATTGGTCAGTTTTGCTTGAGTCCGCATTGCCATTATTTGCACCAAATTTATCAAATGTCACAATCTCCCTGCACTGGCTTGAGATGCGCTTGATTTGTTAAGTGTATCGCCAGGTTAAGCAAATGTAGGCTTTGCAGGGTTTAAACACTTTATATCAATTCTTTTAAATGCTTCATTTCATCTTTCAGTGGTTCTTTAAATGATAGTTACTGATTGTGGTGTTTTCCAGCAGTGAAATTCCCTTTGATCAGCTTCTCTATGAACCACCTACAATATGAACGGGGTTTTCAAAGTAATAGAATGCACTCAAATAAGCACCCTCATTTTTTTGGACATACAATGCTAACAAGCCTCATGACCGTAGATGTAGTGTTAGGCTGGTTTCACACGGGCGTTGTGGGAAAAGGTGCGGGTGCGTTGCGGGAACATGCGCGATTTTTCCACGCGAGTTCAAAACATTGTAATGCGTTTTGCACGCGCGTGAGAAAAATCGGCATGTTTGGTACCCAAACCCGAACTTCTTCACAGAAGTTCGGGTTTGGGTTAGGTGTTCTGTAGATTGTATTATTTTCCCTTATAACATGGTTATAAGGGAAAATAATAGCATTCTGAATACATAATGCATAGTACAATAGGGCTGGAGGGGTTAAAAAAAAGAAACATTTTTTACTCACCTTAATCCACTTGATCGCGCAGCCGGCATCTCTTCTGTCTTCTTCTTTGCTGTGCACAGGAATAGGACCTTTGATGACGTCACTGTGCTCATCACATGGTCCAATCACATGGTTCATCACCATGGTGAGGGACCATGTGATTGGATCATGTGATGTGACGTCACCACAGGTCCTTAGCCGGCAGCTCAACATTACAGAAGAAGACAGAGATCGGCAACTACGCGATCAAGTGGACTCGATGAGTTAATTTATTTATTTTTTAACCCCTCCATCTCTATTTTACTTTGCATTCTGTATTCAGAATGCTATTATTTTCTCTTATAACCATGTTATAAGGGAAAATAATACAGATCGTGTCCCCAGCCCGATCGTCACCTAGCAACCATGCGTGAAAATCGCACAGCATCTGCACTTGCTTGCGGATGCTTGCAATTTTCACGCGGCCCCATTCACTTCTATGGGGCCTGCGTTGCGTCAAAAACGCAGAATATAGAGCATGCTGCGATGTTCACGCAACGCACAAGTGATGCGCGAAAATCACAACTCATGTGCACAGCCCCATAGAAATGAATAGGTCAGGATTCAGTGCGGGTGCAATGCGTTCAACTCACGCATTGCACCCGCACGGAATACTCGCCTGTGTGAAAGGGGCCTTATAGAGACAATGCATCTATGGGCAGGTTTGCGAGGTTCAGACAACTGGTACCACCATTCTGAATATGGACTGCTGATTTAGATGGTTTGGTCTGGGACCTCAATTTTTTATGGGTCTGTTTTAGTGTAAGGTCTAGGATCTTTATTTTAGGCTGGTCTGATGTCTCAGTTTGTTTTGGGGTCTAAATGCTTGAAGATGCTTTGTCTAAACCAAAAATCCACTACACTGTATTAAATTTGTTTACCTATTTAATTTAAATTAGTTTAACTACTTTGTGGTGTTGCCTCAACATATTTTTTTTATCATGGAATACTGTGACCAAACCCACTAGAAGGCATGCACATATACCCCTCGTGAATTCTGTCCATTTAGTTTTTTCTGTCATATTTTGGAGACTGGTCTGGGGGTGAAATTTATTTAGGGGGAAGGAATTTAGCAAAAATCACAGAAAGAAAGGGCACAAGTAAATGCCCCCTTGTCAGAACTGTAATTGCCCTAGTGGTGGAACTACTGCCATAGCGGCCTGCAGTAAGCTGTAATGGATGTCTATCATACATTACAGCCAGGGCCACATTCCTCTGTCTGTCCTTGGCCTGTGCACTCTCTCAGACCAGCAGGCACGATGTCACTGCATCATGCCAGCTGGGGAGAGTGAGATGTGCTCCATTAATTGGGGGAATGGGGTTGGGTGAGCATAAATGTTTTTTTTTTATTTACACCACAAGGCCAGCACTAATGTAAAGGGGAAGCATTACTGTCTGGGGGCACTAAGAGGGAGCATTACTGTCTGGGGGCACAAAGAGGGCAAAACTACAGTGTGGGCACTAAGGTAGCAAAACTACAATGAAGTGGGAACTATGGGGAAAAAGTACAGTGAAGCGTGCACTAAGGGGGCATAACTAATCTGTGTGGGCACTAAGAGGAATAATCACTGTGGGGGTCACAAAAGGGGCTTGACTACTGTGTGGGGGCACCAAGTGGGCATATCTACTAAGTAAATGGAGAGTTGTATGGCAAGCATAGACTATCTTCACTAGCCATGGAAGGGGGGGTTGCTGTGAAGCTGCTTGGGAGTGGGGGCTCCCCTTCAAAAATTTGCTATGGGGCCCAGCATTTTCAAGTTATGCCCCTGCATAGCAGTCTTACAAATTATGGTAATTACAATGTTGGATAATGCAAGTATTTTCCTCTGTCATAGCTGTGTAATATGGCATACACTGGAGTTGCCATAATGTTCTATTAGTGAAGTGTTGTACTCGACCCTCCTCCCTGGTCTCCTCCGGGCCTTGCTGCTGTATCCTGTGCGCACACTATGACCTGATGCTGCATGCAGTCAGGTGACAGTGCAGTGCAGGCCCAGAGAAGAGAAGGCAGGAGAGACCATCGGACTAGGAGAGGAGTGGAGGAGCAGGAGAGGTAAGTTAACTTATTTTTTTTTGAGTCTGATCTGAGGTCTGATACTTGGGGGGGGGGGGGGGGTCTGATTTGAGGTCTGATACTTGGGGGGTTCTGATATAAGGTCTGATACTTGGGGGCGTCTGATTTGAGGTCTGATACTTGGGGGGGGGGTCTGATTTGAGGTCTGATAATTGTTGGTCTGATTTGAAGTCTGATACTGGGGGGGTCTGATTTGAGGTCTGATACTTGTGAGGTCTGATTTTGCACATTGTAAGGGGGTATTTGCACTGATGCACATTGTAAGGGGGCAGTTTTTGTACTTTTGCAATTTATAGGGGTATTTTTTGTACTGGTTAGAGATGAGCGACGTTTTCAAAATTCGATTCGGATGCTTTGCCGAATCTTTTCAAAAAACCTTTTAAATCAGCTAAATCCCGGCCTGCAGGAAGAGTGTATCTTGGTGTATAGTACATCACTGTGCATTGCAGCAACATGCATAGCTAGTCCTTTCTGGTAGTGAAACAGTTACTGTGACAGGCAGGTAGACATCCTAATAACAGTAGAATTAGAACATTTATTTCCCTAATTTGAGAATCAAGGCCTAATAGAATTGCTTATCTATTAAACAAGGCTGACACCCCAATAACAGTAAAATTAGACAGGTTATTCACCCCAATTTGGAAATCAAGGCGTAATAGATTTGCTTATCTATTTAATAAGGTGGACACCCCGCTAACAGAAAATTAGAAAGCTTATTCATCCCAACTTGAGAATCAAGGCCTAATAGAATTGCTTATCTATTAAACAACCCCAATAACAGTAAAATGAACAGGGCTCCGATTGGTTGGCATGGCAACATGGACACTGCTAATGCGTTCAAGGCCTGCCATGGCTTTCTCCATACTGAGCTATGCATGAGGCATAGCTCAGAACGGACACTGTAGAAATCCTATTCACCCTAATAGATCTCTATTAGGGTAAATAGGAGAGGGGATCAAAGGATCCCAGGTTCTAGCCCTCTAAGGGGGCTAATAGTTAAAAAATAAAAAGTTTAAAAAAAAGACATAAAAAATGTTAAAAGCCTAAATCACCCCCTTTCCCAATTTTACATATAAAAACATATATACAATAAAAAAAGACATTTAAAAATTCCTGTCTGGTAAATGCCAAAACAGAAAAAAAATTAAAACCATTTTTAGTCACCTTTCCCACCCCAAAAAAATTTAATAACAGTGATCAAAAAGTCGTATGTACCGAAAAAATTGTACCAATAAATCTACAGTTCATTACACCAAAAACAAGCCCTTATACAGCTTTGTAAACCAAAATAAAAAAAACTAGTAAAAAAATAAAAAACCTACACAAGTTTGGTATAGCTGGATTCGTATCAAGTTGCAGAATAAAAACATTATGTCATTTTTAGCGTACCGTGAACGCTGTGATATCAAAACCCAAAAAACCTTGGTGGAATTGTGTGTTTATTTTTTATTCAACCCCCCAAATAATTTTTTCCTGTTTTCTAATAACAGAAATGGTAAATTAAATGATGCCGTTAAAAATGCATTTTGTCATGCAAAAAACAAGCTATCATATGCTATGTGAACAATTTTTTTTTTTAAGTTATGGAATGTGGGGAGGAAAAAACAAAAATGGGCCTGGTACTTAAGGGGTTAAACAAGGTGGACACCCCAATAACAGTAAAATTAGAAAGCTTATTCACCCTAATTTGAAAATGAAGGTATAATAGAATTTTTTATCTATTAAACAGCTTAATTAGATAGCTCTGTGCCCTACATAAGGATTGAAGCAAACTGCACTGGCTCCTATGGATCCCTTAAGCTTCAGATTACAGTTCCTGCAGTCTCCCCATGCTCTCCTTATTCTCTCCCTACAGTGTTTAAAAACTCTCCCTACAATCTCCATACACTGTCCCTGCACTGCCTCTGCTCTCTCCCTATCCAATATTCCACAATTAAAATCTTTTAGCAACACTGTCTCTAGCGCTTGTCATGTTCCTTCCTATGCTCAGCTTACAGTGAAATGGCGGAGACTGCACGGGATGTTGTGACATTACAGGGGCTGGCTAGCTGCTGATTGGCTGTCTGCATGGCATTATGGGTGATCTCACGTTCCCGGGCTTCTTACTTTCACTTTGTAACATGTGTAGCTGCTATTTTAGGAAAAATCCAATTTGCTACCATGAAGCGCTAGAAAATTCTGATTCGTTGTGAATCAAATGTTCCCTAAACTTTGGATCGAATTCCACTTCACGTGCTTTGATTCGCTCAACACTAGTACTGACACACATTATTAGGGGGTATTTTTGTACTGGCAGTTATTAAGGGGCATTTTTCTACTGGCACACTAGGAGAATTATTACTACTGGGGCTATGGGGAACATGATTACTAGTATGGGCACAATGGGAGCATTATTACTATTGGGGGCACTGTTAACACTATGCACTCTGGGAGATAGTTATTTCTATTGGTGGGATTTTGGGGAGCACTATTCTGTGGGGGGCACCCTGGCACATTATCAATTTATCACAATAATTTTGGGGGAACATTATGTTTACACTATTAGAAGTCTATGTTGGCCATAGACTTCTATTATGACGAAATGCAATATGGAATGCCGCTTATAGGCTTCCATGGTGCATGCTGTCATAGAATTCCGTTATGGTCCGTGGTAACTGAATCCATTACGGAATTCTTATATAACCCGAACGCCGAACTTGCAAATTGCAAGTTCGCTCAACACTAGTTAAGAGGTATATCTACAGACCACTATGCAACAAGATTAGTTGGAGTGGGGACTGCTAGTAACTGTTGACCAGTTTCACCATGTTGCATAACCTTTCACAAAGAGAAAAAATTATATAATATGACTATTGAGTTCCTCTACACCTCTAACTATAAACATGTCATTCAATATATGTATTTGCAGTATATTAAGCATCTGATTTATTGTTAGATTTTATAGGAGCATAGTAGTTATGTAATTTTTTTTTGTCCGTGTGAAATTGGTTAATAATAGGCTATGCTGCACTGTTCAGGCAAAAAAGCTATAGTGAACTATACAAATGTAAAGTCATTGAGCAAAGTGTCAGATAATTAAAGCTATAGTTTACAATGCAAATATGAAGCTAGATATATATCGTAATTTTGACACCTGTTGCCATTGTTTCTTTCTCATCTTTCTTTTTATATCTACTCAAAACTCCAAAAGCTTCTTAATATAGTTATTTTATGCGAATAGTGCCACCGTGTGGTTATAAAGTTATGTTTCCGCATTTGTAAACTAAAGAAAGACCAAATATTGGGCAGTAGTGTTGAACACGAATATTCTAATCACAAATTTTTATCGCGGATATCTGCATTTTGAGAATTCGGGAAGTATTATATGCTATCATCCATAACCTTCTTTTTTATACTTATTATTTTACCTATCATTAATAAACTTTTATTATAAGTATTTTCCTACCTATTATTTTTTTTTTTTATAGATACTATATTAATTTATTTTTTAAATAAATCATTTCCTATAACATACAATAGACAACATATAACAGATAATCACACAAAGGCTGTGTGCCAAAAACTTGGTATGTGAAAGCCAGTAACCTATCCATGAGACAGGTACAGTCATCATACCTTACAATGGCAGCCTTGTGTGCAATGAGACATTCAAGACCAGCTTTCATCTGACTGAGAACCAGTGAGCCTCAAGGTTGCTTGATTTTGATTTGTTGGATGGCTTGGGGGACCTGCACACCTAGATCATTATCATTAGGGTGACAAAAATTATAAATGTTTTTTTTTTTTGGATGCCAGCTAACTCTTCTCTCACTCCTTAGGAGGGCTGCATAAAAACTTTCAGTTTTCTGATTGTCCTAACATTTATATTCAATAACCTTTCTATACTGTTTTGTCATGTAAACTCATTTGCATAAACATGGGCATATGGGAAAGACATGCAAATATTGTTTCAACTGAATTTGCATGTCTTTCCCATATGCCCATGTTTATGTAAATTAGTTTACATGACAAAACAGTATTGAAAAGTTATTGAATATAAATTTTAGGACAATTAGAAAACTGAAAATTTTTATGCAGCACTCCTAAGTAGTGATGAGCGGCAGGGGCAATATTCGAATTCGCGATATTTTGCGAATATTTGGGCGAATTCGAGAATTTGCGATTATTTTCTTGATTGTGAAAATCAGCAATGTAATATGCGCGTATTGCGTGCGCAATACAGGCGTGGGTCACTGTTGCTACATTTTTCAAGCTGCTAGTAGTTTCCTGAGACTGGAGAAAATGGTTGGCACGGCAGAACATTACAATACAGTAGCTTTATATGCAGATAGAGTGCTCCAATATATTCGTGATTGCACAAATCGGCAATTAATGATGTGCATATTTTTGCGCAATACGTACAACTTCACATTTTAGCAGGTCTGACTACTGTGGTGATGTGAACGCTAAAGTGAATAAGGATCCCGGAAGAAGGGTATATCTCACCCAGGGTCCTCAACTGGGTGAGATGAGTAATGTTCCAGAGTGGTGCTGGCTTCAGCAAGGCATAGTTGCTGGAGCTATTTTGTTTAGTATTTAAGGGCTGGATTTTACTTGGATTGGGAACTAGGTTGGTAGAGGAAGCTGCCAATCCACCCCTCCCATTCCAGGACAGGTTTTCTCTAGCATGAGGGATCCTCAGGTGTAATCACCTGGGATCATTACTGGGGAGTAAAAGCCCATCCCAGACTGTCAGTAGGGGCGTGGTTGCAAACAGAGGCCGGGTGAGGCTCTGGGTGTGTGGTTCCAGCCAGGCTAGACTGAGAAACCACAAGGCTGGAACATAGCCTGGACTGACCGTGTTCCAGCCTAGGGGGCTGGTATACGCTTGGCTGAGAAAGCCGGACCTGACACTGTGTCTGAACAGCACTGTATAGGTGAGTCAGGGATTCTACCATATGTTTAGTTAGAGCCCAGCCGGGCAGGTGTTTGTTTTGTATTATGTTTGTTTTGCTGAGGTGCCAAATAAAAGCGATGTTTGGACCTTAAACTTGGTCTCTGGCGAAGATACTTGTGTGAATGACACCTGGAGAAGAGCTAATCCCCCACACTACATATTACTGCTTGGTGCACTAAGTATTGTTGTGATGTGAACTTGTGACATCACAGCACTATGTCTGTAGCATGTATGTATGGACAGCAGAACCTATTACACTACCTAACACCCTGTACTGGAACCTATCAGCTACACTATCATGATCTAACCTACACTGACTATCTCCCACTAACTATCTGTAATATATACACTGCTCAAAAAAATAAAGGGAACACTTAAACAACACAATGTAACTCCAAGTCAATCACACTTCTGTGAAATCAAACTGTCCACTTAGGAAGCAACACTGAGTGACAATCAATTTCACATGCTGTTGTGCAAATGGGATAGACAACAGGTGGAAATTATAGGCAATTAGCAAGACACCCCCAATAAAGGAGTGGTTCTGCAGTTGGTGACTACAGACCACTTTTCAGTTCCTATGCTTCCTGGCTGATGTTTTGGTCACTTTTGAATGCTGGCGGTGCTTTCACTCTAGTGGTAGCATGAGACGGAGTCTACAACCCACACAAGTGGCTCAGGTAGTGCAGCTTATCCAGGATGGCACATCAATGCGAGCTGTGGCAAGAAGGTTTGCTGTGTCTGTCAGCGTAGTGTCCAGAGCATGGAGGCGCTACCAGGAGACAGGCCAGTACATCAGGAGACGTGGAGGAGGCCGTAGTAGGGCAACAACCCAGCAGCAGGACCGCTACCTCCGCCTTTGTGCAAGGAGGAACAGGAGGAGCACTGCCAGAGCCCTGCAAAATGACCTCCAGCAGGCCACAAATGTGCATGTGTCTGCTCAAACGGTCAGAAACAGACTCCATGAGGGTGATATGAGGGCCCAACATCCACAGGTGGCGGTTGTGCTTACAGCCCAACACCGTGCAGGACGTTTGGCATTTGTCAGAGAACACCAAGATTGGCAAATTCGCCACTGGCGCCCTGTGCTCTTCACAGATGAAAGCAGGTTCACACTGAGCACATGTGACAGACGTGACAGACGTGACAGAGTCTTGAGATGCTGTGGAGAACGTTCTGCTGCCTGCAACATCCTCTAGCATGACCGGTTTGGCATTGGGTCAGTAATGGTGTGGGGTGCCATTTCTTTGGAGGGACCCACAGCCCTCCATGTGCTCGCCAGAGGTAGCCTGACTGCCATTAGGTACCGAGATGAGATCCTCAGACCCCTTGTGAGACCATATGCTGGTGCGGTTGGCCCTGGGTTCCTCCTAATGCAAGACAATGCTAGACCTCATGTGGCTAGAGTGTGTCAGCAGTTCCTGCAAGACGAAGGCATTGATGCTATGGACTGGCCCGCCCGTTCCCCAGACCTGAATCCAATTGAGCACATCTGGGACATCATGTCTCGCTCTATCCACCAACGTCACGTTGCACCACAGACTTTCCAGGAGTTGGCAGATGCTTTAGTCCAGGTCTGGGAGGAGATCCCTCAGGAGACCGTCTGCCACCTCATCAGGAGCATGTAGGGAGGTCATACAGGCACGTGGAGGCCACACACACTACTGAGCCTCATTTTGACTTGTTTTCCCAATTTTACATATAAAAACATATATACAATAAAAAAAGACATTTAAAAATTCCTGTCTGGTAAATGCCAAAACAGAAAAAAAATTAAAACCATTTTTAGTCACCTTTCCCACCCCAAAAAAATTTAATAACAGTGATCAAAAAGTCGTATGTACCGAAAAAATTGTACCAATAAATCTACAGTTCATTACACCAAAAACAAGCCCTTATACAGCTTTGTAAACCAAAATAAAAAAAACTAGTAAAAAAATAAAAAACCTACACAAGTTTGGTATAGCTGGATTCGTATCAAGTTGCAGAATAAAAACATTATGTCATTTTTAGCGTACCGTGAACGCTGTGATATCAAAACCCAAAAAACCTTGGTGGAATTGTGTGTTTATTTTTTATTCAACCCCCCAAATAATTTTTTCCTGTTTTCTAATAACAGAAATGGTAAATTAAATGATGCCGTTAAAAATGCATTTTGTCATGCAAAAAACAAGCTATCATATGCTATGTGAACAATTTTTTTTTTTAAGTTATGGAATGTGGGGAGGAAAAAACAAAAATGGGCCTGGTACTTAAGGGGTTAAACAAGGTGGACACCCCAATAACAGTAAAATTAGAAAGCTTATTCACCCTAATTTGAAAATGAAGGTATAATAGAATTTTTTATCTATTAAACAGCTTAATTAGATAGCTCTGTGCCCTACATAAGGATTGAAGCAAACTGCACTGGCTCCTATGGATCCCTTAAGCTTCAGATTACAGTTCCTGCAGTCTCCCCATGCTCTCCTTATTCTCTCCCTACAGTGTTTAAAAACTCTCCCTACAATCTCCATACACTGTCCCTGCACTGCCTCTGCTCTCTCCCTATCCAATATTCCACAATTAAAATCTTTTAGCAACACTGTCTCTAGCGCTTGTCATGTTCCTTCCTATGCTCAGCTTACAGTGAAATGGCGGAGACTGCACGGGATGTTGTGACATTACAGGGGCTGGCTAGCTGCTGATTGGCTGTCTGCATGGCATTATGGGTGATCTCACGTTCCCGGGCTTCTTACTTTCACTTTGTAACATGTGTAGCTGCTATTTTAGGAAAAATCCAATTTGCTACCATGAAGCGCTAGAAAATTCTGATTCGTTGTGAATCAAATGTTCCCTAAACTTTGGATCGAATTCCACTTCACGTGCTTTGATTCGCTCAACACTAGTACTGACACACATTATTAGGGGGTATTTTTGTACTGGCAGTTATTAAGGGGCATTTTTCTACTGGCACACTAGGAGAATTATTACTACTGGGGCTATGGGGAACATGATTACTAGTATGGGCACAATGGGAGCATTATTACTATTGGGGGCACTGTTAACACTATGCACTCTGGGAGATAGTTATTTCTATTGGTGGGATTTTGGGGAGCACTATTCTGTGGGGGGCACCCTGGCACATTATCAATTTATCACAATAATTTTGGGGGAACATTATGTTTACACTATTAGAAGTCTATGTTGGCCATAGACTTCTATTATGACGAAATGCAATATGGAATGCCGCTTATAGGCTTCCATGGTGCATGCTGTCATAGAATTCCGTTATGGTCCGTGGTAACTGAATCCATTACGGAATTCTTATATAACCCGAACGCCGAACTTGCAAATTGCAAGTTCGCTCAACACTAGTTAAGAGGTATATCTACAGACCACTATGCAACAAGATTAGTTGGAGTGGGGACTGCTAGTAACTGTTGACCAGTTTCACCATGTTGCATAACCTTTCACAAAGAGAAAAAATTATATAATATGACTATTGAGTTCCTCTACACCTCTAACTATAAACATGTCATTCAATATATGTATTTGCAGTATATTAAGCATCTGATTTATTGTTAGATTTTATAGGAGCATAGTAGTTATGTAATTTTTTTTTGTCCGTGTGAAATTGGTTAATAATAGGCTATGCTGCACTGTTCAGGCAAAAAAGCTATAGTGAACTATACAAATGTAAAGTCATTGAGCAAAGTGTCAGATAATTAAAGCTATAGTTTACAATGCAAATATGAAGCTAGATATATATCGTAATTTTGACACCTGTTGCCATTGTTTCTTTCTCATCTTTCTTTTTATATCTACTCAAAACTCCAAAAGCTTCTTAATATAGTTATTTTATGCGAATAGTGCCACCGTGTGGTTATAAAGTTATGTTTCCGCATTTGTAAACTAAAGAAAGACCAAATATTGGGCAGTAGTGTTGAACACGAATATTCTAATCACAAATTTTTATCGCGGATATCTGCATTTTGAGAATTCGGGAAGTATTATATGCTATCATCCATAACCTTCTTTTTTATACTTATTATTTTACCTATCATTAATAAACTTTTATTATAAGTATTTTCCTACCTATTATTTTTTTTTTTTATAGATACTATATTAATTTATTTTTTAAATAAATCATTTCCTATAACATACAATAGACAACATATAACAGATAATCACACAAAGGCTGTGTGCCAAAAACTTGGTATGTGAAAGCCAGTAACCTATCCATGAGACAGGTACAGTCATCATACCTTACAATGGCAGCCTTGTGTGCAATGAGACATTCAAGACCAGCTTTCATCTGACTGAGAACCAGTGAGCCTCAAGGTTGCTTGATTTTGATTTGTTGGATGGCTTGGGGGACCTGCACACCTAGATCATTATCATTAGGGTGACAAAAATTATAAATGTTTTTTTTTTTTGGATGCCAGCTAACTCTTCTCTCACTCCTTAGGAGGGCTGCATAAAAACTTTCAGTTTTCTGATTGTCCTAACATTTATATTCAATAACCTTTCTATACTGTTTTGTCATGTAAACTCATTTGCATAAACATGGGCATATGGGAAAGACATGCAAATATTGTTTCAACTGAATTTGCATGTCTTTCCCATATGCCCATGTTTATGTAAATTAGTTTACATGACAAAACAGTATTGAAAAGTTATTGAATATAAATTTTAGGACAATTAGAAAACTGAAAATTTTTATGCAGCACTCCTAAGTAGTGATGAGCGGCAGGGGCAATATTCGAATTCGCGATATTTTGCGAATATTTGGGCGAATTCGAGAATTTGCGATTATTTTCTTGATTGTGAAAATCAGCAATGTAATATGCGCGTATTGCGTGCGCAATACAGGCGTGGGTCACTGTTGCTACATTTTTCAAGCTGCTAGTAGTTTCCTGAGACTGGAGAAAATGGTTGGCACGGCAGAACATTACAATACAGTAGCTTTATATGCAGATAGAGTGCTCCAATATATTCGTGATTGCACAAATCGGCAATTAATGATGTGCATATTTTTGCGCAATACGTACAACTTCACATTTTAGCAGGTCTGACTACTGTGGTGATGTGAACGCTAAAGTGAATAAGGATCCCGGAAGAAGGGTATATCTCACCCAGGGTCCTCAACTGGGTGAGATGAGTAATGTTCCAGAGTGGTGCTGGCTTCAGCAAGGCATAGTTGCTGGAGCTATTTTGTTTAGTATTTAAGGGCTGGATTTTACTTGGATTGGGAACTAGGTTGGTAGAGGAAGCTGCCAATCCACCCCTCCCATTCCAGGACAGGTTTTCTCTAGCATGAGGGATCCTCAGGTGTAATCACCTGGGATCATTACTGGGGAGTAAAAGCCCATCCCAGACTGTCAGTAGGGGCGTGGTTGCAAACAGAGGCCGGGTGAGGCTCTGGGTGTGTGGTTCCAGCCAGGCTAGACTGAGAAACCACAAGGCTGGAACATAGCCTGGACTGACCGTGTTCCAGCCTAGGGGGCTGGTATACGCTTGGCTGAGAAAGCCGGACCTGACACTGTGTCTGAACAGCACTGTATAGGTGAGTCAGGGATTCTACCATATGTTTAGTTAGAGCCCAGCCGGGCAGGTGTTTGTTTTGTATTATGTTTGTTTTGCTGAGGTGCCAAATAAAAGCGATGTTTGGACCTTAAACTTGGTCTCTGGCGAAGATACTTGTGTGAATGACACCTGGAGAAGAGCTAATCCCCCACACTACATATTACTGCTTGGTGCACTAAGTATTGTTGTGATGTGAACTTGTGACATCACAGCACTATGTCTGTAGCATGTATGTATGGACAGCAGAACCTATTACACTACCTAACACCCTGTACTGGAACCTATCAGCTACACTATCATGATCTAACCTACACTGACTATCTCCCACTAACTATCTGTAATATATACACTGCTCAAAAAAATAAAGGGAACACTTAAACAACACAATGTAACTCCAAGTCAATCACACTTCTGTGAAATCAAACTGTCCACTTAGGAAGCAACACTGAGTGACAATCAATTTCACATGCTGTTGTGCAAATGGGATAGACAACAGGTGGAAATTATAGGCAATTAGCAAGACACCCCCAATAAAGGAGTGGTTCTGCAGTTGGTGACTACAGACCACTTTTCAGTTCCTATGCTTCCTGGCTGATGTTTTGGTCACTTTTGAATGCTGGCGGTGCTTTCACTCTAGTGGTAGCATGAGACGGAGTCTACAACCCACACAAGTGGCTCAGGTAGTGCAGCTTATCCAGGATGGCACATCAATGCGAGCTGTGGCAAGAAGGTTTGCTGTGTCTGTCAGCGTAGTGTCCAGAGCATGGAGGCGCTACCAGGAGACAGGCCAGTACATCAGGAGACGTGGAGGAGGCCGTAGTAGGGCAACAACCCAGCAGCAGGACCGCTACCTCCGCCTTTGTGCAAGGAGGAACAGGAGGAGCACTGCCAGAGCCCTGCAAAATGACCTCCAGCAGGCCACAAATGTGCATGTGTCTGCTCAAACGGTCAGAAACAGACTCCATGAGGGTGATATGAGGGCCCAACATCCACAGGTGGCGGTTGTGCTTACAGCCCAACACCGTGCAGGACGTTTGGCATTTGTCAGAGAACACCAAGATTGGCAAATTCGCCACTGGCGCCCTGTGCTCTTCACAGATGAAAGCAGGTTCACACTGAGCACATGTGACAGACGTGACAGACGTGACAGAGTCTTGAGATGCTGTGGAGAACGTTCTGCTGCCTGCAACATCCTCTAGCATGACCGGTTTGGCATTGGGTCAGTAATGGTGTGGGGTGCCATTTCTTTGGAGGGACCCACAGCCCTCCATGTGCTCGCCAGAGGTAGCCTGACTGCCATTAGGTACCGAGATGAGATCCTCAGACCCCTTGTGAGACCATATGCTGGTGCGGTTGGCCCTGGGTTCCTCCTAATGCAAGACAATGCTAGACCTCATGTGGCTAGAGTGTGTCAGCAGTTCCTGCAAGACGAAGGCATTGATGCTATGGACTGGCCCGCCCGTTCCCCAGACCTGAATCCAATTGAGCACATCTGGGACATCATGTCTCGCTCTATCCACCAACGTCACGTTGCACCACAGACTTTCCAGGAGTTGGCAGATGCTTTAGTCCAGGTCTGGGAGGAGATCCCTCAGGAGACCGTCTGCCACCTCATCAGGAGCATGTAGGGAGGTCATACAGGCACGTGGAGGCCACACACACTACTGAGCCTCATTTTGACTTGTTTTAAGGACATTACATCAAAGTTGGATCAGCCTGTAGTGTGTTTTTCCACTTTAATTTTGAGTGTGACTCCAAATCCAGACCTCCATGGGTTGAAAAATTTGATTTCCATTTTTTTATTTTTGTGTGATTTTGTTGTCAGCACATTCAACTATGTAAAGAACAAAGTATTTCAGAAGAATATTTAATTAATTCAGATCTAGGATGTGTTATTTTTGTGTTCCCTTTATTTTTTTGAGCAGTGTATATATATATATATATATATATATATATAAGCAAAAAAGAAAAAAGCAGCACACAATTATGTTCACTTGACATGTAATTGGTTATGGTCAGCTATAACACTATATATGTCTAGAGTTTAGTTTGTACACACTGCTTGAGGAAGGCTCCTGTGTAAGAGCCGAAACGTCGCAACAGCCTTATGGGTAAATAAAGTAATTTTTATTTTTATCTATTGGAGTGCTGCCCTTCTTTTCATTACATATATATATATATATATATATATATATATATATAGGAAGCAAAAGAAGGCAGCACTTCAGATAATCATGAAAAAAGTGGACGGTTTATTCACTCATTCAGCGACGTTTCAGCTCTCTCTATGGAGCCTTTTTCCAGCTGAGTAACATGTGCAAAATTACATAATATATAAAAATATATATAAATAGTGCAAGTAATTGCCAAAATACAAATTGGTACATCATATAATAAAGTGCAAATGCATACAAATTACAATCATATTACAGATACAATTAGTATAACGTCATGATTCAGTATAATAACAATATAAATAAAATCATAAAAATTCATAATGTGATAAATCCGATGTACAATCTCCGAAATACCATAATTGTCAATCAAACATGTGAAAGTGAACAAGGGTGTATAACATAATATAACAATCAAAAATTTAAAAACCTTTGAATGAATCACTTGCGGCTGAATAGGCATGGTGGAATCTGTTGGCGTCCGGAAAAGACAACGGCGCATGCGTCGCTTCATCCGCTATCGCGAGAATAACAAAGATAATGTGTGGTATGACAACCACATCTAAGATGGCCGCTTGAGAACTTTACTCTAGGGCGCATGCGCATGCCAGTAATGACGCCCATGTAGATTTAACAGACACTTGTACAGTGTCAGAGCGCCGCAGTATATAGCAGAAAAAGGCTGATCCATACATCGGAGACCGGCGAATCAACATCGGTCGCCAATGGGATATCTGTATCAGCAGGACAATACGGTATTCACACCGTTAGCATCCCGCTGTCCAGAATGACAGCAAATCCGCTCCATGTCCCTTACAGCTGCACAATAGAAATGAATCCACTGTGAATCAACGGAAGGGACACAGACAAAACTGCATCGGGGCTCATCATATTAGTTTATTAACAATAAATGTGTCAGTACCAACCGTCTGTGTGGGTGCCGCTCAAGTCCCAATGGGGGGCTGGAGTCGCACCATCTCACAGACAGGGGCTGACCCAAACACTAATTATACATATTACAAAAATAATTGAAAGAGGGATCGCCAACATAGTTCCTCCAGTATTCGCCTTACTTGAACTTTCATACTTTTATGCTTCAAAATAATGTCCTATAAGGAAAAGAAAAAAAATGTTAATATACAGCACATGTTGTTTTCCATAAACGCCATCAAACTAGGAAAAGCATACATAAAATCAATGACTAGGCGACCCTGAAATCCACATTTAGACCATGAGGCCTTAAAGTGCCAAGTGTGTAGATCCAGTAAAGCTCAAGTTTTTTCAATAATTTTATCCGGTAACCACCTCGCCTTGAAGGAGATATTTGTTCTAGAATTCTAAAACGCAAATCATCTTGTGTATGTTTGGCTTCAGTGAAGTGTTTGGACACTGGGAGATCCATTTTTTGTTTTCTGATCGAGTACCGGTGTTGGTTGAGACGGGTTTTGACGTCCCATGTGGTCTCACCAATGTATAGGAGACCACAGGGGCATACTAACAAGTAGATAACATAAGAAGAATCGCAGGTTAAATATTGTTTGATCTTGACCCTGTGACCCAAAGTAGGGTGCACAAAGGAGTCTCCCCTCAACATTAATTTACAGTTTATGCAATTATAACAAGGATAACATCCTTTACGTGTAGAGCCAAAATAGCTCTCACACGTCTCCCTGGTGGAACCAATATCTGATTTCACTAATTTGTCACCCAGGTTGGGGCTACGTCGATAGGAGCATAATGGTGGCAATTTAAACTCCTGTACTGTCTCAAAGTTACTGCTGAGGATACGCCAGTGTTTTTTAATTATAGCAGCAATCCTGCCACTATTGGTACTAAATTCCGACACGAAGGAGATTCTCGCCTGGGAACCCTTGTGATCACCTAATCCCTTTCTGATATTTTCAGTGGTGAATGGTTTGATTCTATTCAACTGTTTTTGAATCAGTTTTTTGGGGTACCCACATGTCTGAAATTTAGACCCCATTTCCTGTAATCTATTTTCTGCTTTTACCGGATCCTGAACAATTTTTTTAACCCTAAGGAGCTGGCTGAAAGGGAGAGACCTAATCATAGGTTTATGGTGGTGACTCTCATAGCGCAATAGAGTGTTTTTGTCTGTAGATTTTACATATAGGTCGGTCACTAACCTATCTTTCTGGATGGTGACTTGAGTGTCCAAAAATTGTAAGGTGGCCTCAGAATGTATCAATGTGAATTTAACGCTAGGATCAATGGTATTAAGAAAACCATGGAAGGCGATGAGGTCCTCCGTGGCGCCGACCCAAATCAGGAAAATGTCATCAATGTAACGCCACCACCCCAGCACTTGGCTGAAGTGGTGGCTCCCATAGATGACAGACTCCTCCTCGTTGGACCCCATCGCGGTCCCCCGCAATTGTAAGAAAAAATCATCCTGAAACAGGAAGTAATTCCCGGTTAGGATGAATCTCAACAAAGTGCTCAAAAATCTCTGACAATCATAACTATAATCAGTTTTTTGTAAAACCTGTTCAATGGCCCGTATGCCCAATTCATGTTCAATCGAAGTGTACAGGCTTATTACATCAAAAGAAGCCAATAGTGCCCCCTTGGGGATGGAAAGACCATCAATCTTAGTCAAGAAGTCACTAGTGTCTCTAATGTATAATCTTGAAGATAGCGCAAAGGGACGTAAAATCTTATCAAGAAAGATAGCTGCCTTGCAGAACAATGAGTCCATCCCCGAGACGATGGGCTGTCCCGGGGGTGAAGTCAAGGACTTGTGTATCTTGGGTATGGTGTATAGGATGGGGGTGGCAGGCTTATCACAATATAAAAAAGAAAAGATTTTCTCATCAATTATATTTTTATCTTTAGCCCCAATAAGCATTTCCTTAAGTTCCCTCAATAACCCAAACTTGGGATCATTGTAGATCCTCTCATATACATTTGTATCTGCAAGTTGCTGTCTGATTTCAGCTACATAGGATCTGGTATCCATGACCACAACCCCACCACCCTTGTCCGCAGATTTGATGGTGAGGTTGCGGTCCGAAGCCAGATCACTAAGTGCCTCCATCTCTGCTTTTGTCATATTCCCAAATATGAGTGGTTGCTGTAGAGATTCTTGTTTGAGACCTTCAATCTCACGTTTGACCGCGAGACCGAAGGCCTCAATAGCAGGGTGATCAACAGCCGGAATAAAATCACTTTTAACATATAGATCCAAATTTTTCAAACTCAGCTCACTATTCCTTACATTTTCAGATATGGGCCTGTCCCCCTGTTCCGCAAACCATACCTTTAGTTTAATATTGTGCAAGAATCGTTGCAAATCAATTTCTAAATCAAACCATTTAGTAGTATTTACGGGACAGTATGAAAGGCCCTTATTTAATACAGATAACTGTGCATTACTCAACGGTGTTGAAGAGATATTTACCACTATGTCTTGCGTCTTAGAGTCCTCCCCTGCTGGGGCTGCACATTTTTCCCTTTTCCTTTGTTTGTGATGTCTCCTCCCCCCTCGGCGTGTTCTGCCGATCAGGGGGTTCCCCCTAAAAAAGATGTGGATGACATAATAGGGTTAGTGTCCAACTGTGATGCCATGGCATTCTCCCGGGTATTATGTCCCTGTGGCTTCCTGGTGGTGGAGGGGGACCTGGATCCGTATTTTTCCCCTGTCGTCCTGCGATTCCTTCTTTGGTCACCTTGCCAATTATAGACGAAACCTGTAGCGTAGTCATCTACATCCCGTGTCCATTTGCGGCGTTTCTTGCTCTGTAGTTCTCCCCTGAATTTGTCAAGATGTGACACACTATTGGACATATAAATATCAAAGTCCTCAATGGGCAATATACTTTTAAATTTCTCTGTTAATGCAACCAGGGTCCCTTGTACTGCTGCTTTCTCCTTGCATATGCGTATTTGTTTGAAATTTGAACAAATCTTGAGCAAAAAATCTGTATTGTTGATGAATAGATCTGGTCTCAAATGAGAACGCATCCCTCTGGGAATCCTATGTGCAATATGATATTCACTTAAAGTGGCGAGATGTAATTCCAAACTAATGAGACGTTTACTTTCATTTTCCAATTTCCTTTTGATATCAGTAGCAGAGAATGTGGATAAAAAAGTAACGTCTCTCACCGAATCATGTAATATTCTCTCTTCATCTTCAGGCGTATAGGAAAACACATCTGAGTGTGTACATCCAGCGGTATGTTCCATGTTGTAGGTGCTAGGCTTTCTTGGGTCCAAAAATACAAGCGAAAAAGAAAAAAGCAGCACACAAGATGAACGGGTGCAAAAAATCCTCCTAGGGACCTGCGACCAAGATCCCAAATTGAATAGGAAGCAAAAGAAGGCAGCACTCCAGATAATCATGAAAAAAGTGGACGGTTTATTCACTCATTTATGATTTTATTTATATTGTTATTATACTGAATCATGACGTTATACTAATTGTATCTGTAATATGATTGTAATTTGTATGCATTTGCACTTTATTATATGATGTACCAATTTGTATTTTGGCAATTAGGCTACTTTCACACTAGCGTTGTTTTAATCCGGCGTTCAATTCCGACACCGGAATTGCCCGCCGGATCCGGAAAAACGTGTGAAAACGGATTACATTTGAATTCTGATCAGGATTTTGATCACAATGAAAAAATGCATTGGAAAAAACGGATCCGCCATTTATGGACTTTAACTTTTTTTTCACATTTTTCGGGTTTAACATGCAAAAGCCGGATCCGTTTTGACTGAACACACAGTGCCAGATCCGGCGTTAATGCAAGTCAATGGGAAAAAAGCCTGATCCGGTTTCAGTCAAAGTGTTCAGGCTTTTTGGCCGGAGGTAAAAATACTGCATGCTACGTTTTTCTGAAAAGCCTGATCAGTCAAAAAGACTGAACTGGAGACATCCTGATGCATCCTGAAGGACTGACTCTCCATTCAGAATGCATGGGGATAAAACTGATCAGTTCTTTTCCGGATTTGAGCCCCTAGGACGGAACTCAGCGCCGGAAAAGAAAAACGCTAGTGTGAAAGTACCCTTACTTGCACTATTTATATATGTAATTTTGCACATGTTACTCAGCTGGAAAAAGGCTCCATAGAGAGAGCTGAAACGTCGCTGAATGAGTGAATAAACCGTCCACTTTTTTCATGATTATCTGAAGTGCTGCCTTCTTTTGCTTCCTATTCAATTTGGGATCTTGGTCGCAGGTCCCTAGGAGGATTTTTTGCACCCGTTCATCTTGTGTGCTGCTTTTTTCTTTTTCGCTTGTATTTTTGGACCCAAGAAAGCCTAGCACCTACAACATGGAACATACCGCTGGATGTACACACTCAGATGTGTTTTCCTATACGCCTGAAGATGAAGAGAGAATATTACATGATTCGGTGAGAGACGTTACTTTTTTATCCACATTCTCTGCTACTGATATCAAAAGGAAATTGGAAAATGAAAGTAAACGTCTCATTAGTTTGGAATTACATCTCGCCACTTTAAGTGAATATCATATTGCACATAGGATTCCCAGAGGGATGCGTTCTCATTTGAGACCAGATCTATTCATCAACAATACAGATTTTTTGCGCAAGATTTGTTCAAATTTCAAACAAATACGCATATGCAAGGAGAAAGCAGCAGTACAAGGGACCCTGGTTGCATTAACAGAGAAATTGAAAAGTATATTGCCCATTGAGGACTTTGATATTTATATGTCCAATAGTGTGTCACATCTTGACAAATTCAGGGGAGAACTACAGAGCAAGAAACGCCACAAATGGACGCGGGATGTAGATGACTACGCTACAGGTTTCGTCTATAATTGGCAAGGTGACCAAAGAAGGAATCGCAGGACGACAGGGGAGAAATACGGATCCAGGTCCCCCTCCACCACCAGGAAGCCACAGGGACATAATACCCGGGAGAATGCCATGGCATCACAGTTGGACACTAACCCTATTATGTCATCCACATCTTTTTTAGGGGGAACCCCCCGATTGGCAGAACACGCCGAGGGGGGAGGAGACATCACAAACAAAGGAAAAGGGAAAAATGTGCAGCCCCAGCAGGGGAGGACTCTAAGACGCAAGACATAGTGGTAAATATCTCTTCAACACCGTTGAGTAATGCACAGTTATCTGTATTAAATAAGGGCCTTTCATACTGTCCCGTAAATACCACTAAATGGTTTGATTTAGAAATTGATTTGCAACGATTCTTGCGCAATATGAAATTAAAGGTATGGTTTGCGGAACAGGGGGACAGGCCCATATCTGAAAATGTAAGGAATAGTGAGCTGAGTTTGAAAAATTTGGATCTATATGTTAAAAGTGATTTTATTCCGGCTGTTGATCACCCTGCTATTGAGGCCTTCGGTCTCGCGGTCAAACGTGAGATTGAAGGTCTCAAACAAGAATCTCTACAGCAACCACTCAAATTTGGGAATATGACAAAAGCAGAGATGGAGGCACTTAGTGATCTGGCTTCGGACCGCAACCTCACCATCAAATCTGCGGACAAGGGTGGTGGGGTTGTGGTCATGGATACCAGATCCTATGTAGCTGAAATCAGACAGCAACTTGCAGATACAAATGTATATGAGAGGATCTACAATGATCCCAAGTTTGGGTTATTGAGGGAACTTAAGGAAATGCTTATTGGGGCTAAAGATAAAAATATAATTGATGAGAAAATCTTTTCTTTTTTATATTGTGATAAGCCTGCCACCCCCATCCTATACACCATACCCAAGATACACAAGTCCTTGACTTCACCCCCGGGACAGCCCATCGTCTCGGGGATGGACTCATTGTTCTGCAAGGCAGCTATCTTTCTTGATAAGATTTTACGTCCCTTTGCGCTATCTTCAAGATCTTACATTAGAGACACTAGTGACTTCTTGACTAAGATTGATGGTCTTTCCATCCCCAAGGGGGCACTATTGGCTTCTTTCGATGTAATAAGCCTGTACACTTCGATTGAACATGAATTGGGCATACGGGCCATTGAACAGGTTTTACAAAAAACTGATTATAGTTATGATTGTCAGAGATTTTTGAGCACTTTGTTGAGATTCATCCTAACCGGGAATTACTTCCTGTTTCAGGATGATTTTTTCTTACAATTGCGGGGGACCGCGATGGGGTCCAACGTGGCGCTGACCTATGCAAATCTTTACATGTCACATCTTGAGGAGTCTGTCATCTATGGGAGCCACCACTTCAGCCAAGTGCTGGGGTGGTGGCGTTACATTGATGACATTTTCCTGATTTGGGTCGGCGCCACGGAGGACCTCATCGCCTTCCATGGTTTTCTTAATACCATTGATCCTAGCGTTAAATTCACATTGATACATTCTAAGGCCATCTTACAATTTTTGGACACTCAAGTCACCATCCAGAAAGATAGGTTAGTGACCGACCTATATGTAAAATCTACAGACAAAAACACTCTATTGCGCTATGAGAGTCACCACCCTAAACCTATGTTTAGGTCTCTCCCTTTCAGCCAGCTCCTTAGGGTTAAAAAAATTGTTCAGGATCCGGTAAAAGCAGAAAATAGATTACAGGAAATGGGGTCTAAATTTCAGACACGTGGGTACCCCAAAAAACTGATTCAAGAACAGTTGAATAGAATCAAACCATTCACCACTGAAAATATCAGAAAGGGATTAGGTGATCACAAGGGTTCCCAGGCGAGAATCTCCTTCGTGTCGGAATTTAGTACCAATAGTGGCAGGATTGCTGCTATAATTAAAAAACACTGGCGTATCCTCAGCAGTAACTTTGAGACAGTACAGGAGTTTAAATTGCCACCATTATGCTCCTATCGACGTAGCCCCAACCTGGGTGACAAATTAGTGAAATCAGATATTGGTTCCACTAGGGAGACGTGTGAGAGCTATTTTGGCTCTACACGTAAAGGATGTTATCCTTGTTATAATTGCATAAACTGTAAATTAATGTTGAGGGGAGACTCCTTTGTGCACCCTACTTTGGGTCACAGGGTCAAGATCAAACAATATTTAACCTGCGATTCTTCTTATGTTATCTACTTGTTAGTATGCCCCTGTGGTCTCCTATACATTGGTGAGACCACATGGGACGTCAAAACCCGTCTCAACCAACACCGGTACTCGATCAGAAAACAAAAAATGGATCTCCCAGTGTCCAAACACTTCACTGAAGCCAAACATACACAAGATGATTTACGTTTTAGAATTCTAGAACAAATATCTCCTTCAAGGCGAGGTGGTGACCGGATAAAATTATTGAAAAAACTTGAGCTTTACTGGATCTACACACTTGGCACTTTAAGGCCTCATGGTCTAAATGTGGATTTCAGGGTCGTCTAGTCATTGATTTTATGTATGCTTTCCCTAGTTTGATGGCGTTTATGGAAAACAACATGTGCTATATATTAACATTTTTTTTCTTTTCCTTATAGGACATTATTTTGAAGCATAAAAGTATGAATGTTCACGTAAGGCGAATACTGGAGGAACTATGTTGGCGATCCCTCTTTCAATTATTTTTGTAATATGTATAATTAGTGTTTGGGGTCAGCCCCTGTCTGTGAGATGGTGCGACTCCAGCCCCCCATTGGGACTTGAGCGGCACCCACACAGACGGTTGGTACTGACACATTTATTGTTAATAAACTAATATGATGAGCCCTGATGCAGTTTTGTCTGTGTCCCTTCCGTCGATTCACAGTGGATTCATTTCTATTGTGCAGCTGTATGGGACATGGAGCGGATTTGCTGTCATTCTGGACAGCGGGATGCTAACGGTGTGAATACCATATCGTCCTGCTGATACAGATATCCCATTGGCGACCGATGTTGATTCGCCGGTCTCCGATGTATGGATCAGCCTTTTTCTGCTATATACTGCGGCGCTCTGACACTGTACAAGTGTCTGTTAAATCTACATGGGCGTCATTACTGGCATGCGCATGCGCCCTAGAGTAAAGTTCTTAAGCGGCCATCTTAGATGTGGTTGTCATACCACACATTATCTTTGTGATTCTCGCGATAGCGGATGAAGCGGCGCATGCGCCGTTGTCTTTTCCGGACGCCAACAGATTCCACCATGCCTATTCAGCCGCAAGTGATTCATTCAAAGGTTTTTAAATTTTTGATTGTTATATTATGTTATACACCCTTGTTCACTTTCACATGTTTGATTGACAATTATAGTATTTCGGAGATTGTACATCGGATTTATCACATTATGAATTTTTATGATTTTATTTATATTGTTATTATACTGAATCATGACGTTATACTAATTGTATCTGTAATATGATTGTAATTTGTATGCATTTGCACTTTATTATATGATGTACCAATTTGTATTTTGGCAATTACTTGCACTATTTATATATGTAATTTTGCACATGTTACTCAGCTGGAAAAAGGCTCCATAGAGAGAGCTGAAACGTCGCTGAATGAGTGAATAAACCGTCCACTTTTTTCATGATTATCTGAAGTGCTGCCTTCTTTTGCTTCATATATATATATATATATATATATATATATATATGTAATGAAAAGAAGGGCAGCACTCCAATAGATAAAAATAAAAATTACTTTATTTACCCATAAGGCTGTTGCGACGTTTCGGCTCTTACACAGGAGCCTTCCTCAAGCAGTGTGTACAAACCAAACTCTAGACATATATAGTGTTATAGCTGACCATAACCAATTACATGTCAAGTGAACATAATTAATAAATAATCCAAATACATGATACATTATAAATATAGAAACAAGTAAAACCAACCATGCAGCATTATCAAATCGTGATGCACATAATGACACAAAAATTATTTCCGTGAATATAGGGTATAGTAGACTATCTATACAGATACATAATTAATAATATTATTGGTGCCAACTGTAGACAATTAAACAAAGTGCTAAGTGCTTACTCATACAGGTGATGTGTGCAGAGAAGGCAGGAGGGAGGACGGTTGTCATCCATGTTGACATGTGCGATCCGGCGTACCCGAATCGCCACTGCGCATGTCCCTATGACGTGTAATGCGTGTTTCCGTCTTGCACTAACCTCATCACATGGCGCATGCGCTCTCGAGCCACAGTATTGAATCGGCCATTTTGGATAGGGGCAAAGACAGCCCATTATGGTGCGCTAACGCTCACAATAACAGTTATGTCCGGTACAATGCAGGATCAGGATGACAATGGCATAAGGAGATGCCAGAGTATCACGGTGGCCAAATGGGCTCGGGTGAGGGCTACACCTACATATGGAAGTGGAATCGCCAGCCGTGACCAAAGAGCGTCTGCGCATCTGCATGTGAATGCAGGGTCGCACCGCTACAGCGATCAAAACCCACCTATCACCACCCAACTCTGAGGGTTCTCCTCATATATGGCTGGCGGTTCCATAAGGAGATGGCTGAGGGTTCTACTCATATATGGCTGGCGGTTCCACTTCCATATGTAGGTGTAGCCCTCACCCGAGCCCATTTGGCCACCGTGATACTCTGGCATCTCCTTATGCCATTGTCATCCTGATCCTGCATTGTACCGGACATAACTGTTATTGTGAGCGTTAGCGCAACATAATGGGCTGTCTTTTCCCGTATCCAAAATGGCCGATTCAATACTGTGGCTCGAGAGCGCATGCGCCCTGTGATGAGGTTAGTGCAAGACGGAAACACGCATTACACGTCATAGGGACATGCGCAGTGGCGATTCGGGTACGCCGGATCGCACATGTCAACATGGATGACAACCGTCCTCCCTCCTGCATTCTCTGCACACATCACCTGTATGAGTAAGCACTTAGCACTTTGTTTAATTGTCTACAGTTGGCACCAATAATATTATTAATTATGTATCTGTATAGATAGTCTACTATACCCTATATTCACTGTAATAATTTTTGTGTAATTATGTGCATCACGATTTGATAATGCTGCATGGTTGGTTTTACTTGTTTCTATATTTATAATGTATCATGTATTTGGATTATTTATTAATTATGTTCACTTGACATGTAATTGGTTATGGTCAGCTATAACACTATATATGTCTAGAGTTTGGTTTGTACACACTGCTTGAGGAAGGCTCCTGTGTAAGAGCCGAAACGTCGCAACAGCCTTATGGGTAAATAAAGTTATTTTTATTTTTATCTATTGGAGTGCTGCCTTTCTTTTCATTACTCGTATGCAACTGGATTGGCTTATATCCATATTGGGCTTTTGCACCCTTCATCCATTTTTCAACTGTGACGGTGCTGCCATTTTTATATATATATATATATATATATATATATATATAAAAAAAAGCTAATTGACTTATGCAATTAAACAGTAAAGCACAGAACACAGCAATAACACTGCTGTCTCTCTCAGAACTCCATAAAACTATGGAAAATGGCTGCTGGGGAGGTTCTTATATAGTAAAGGGTAAACAACTTTCCTATTGGTTGCTAGGGATGTTGCTAAGCTCAGACAAAGACATTGCAGCCTTCTCATTGGCCCACAAGCAAGAAGGGAGGTTACTGATGAAAAATAAATCTAGAATATTCACAAATACGAATATATAGCACTATATTCAAAATCTTTTCGAATTCTCGAAGTGGTGATATTCGCGATTAAAATTTGCAATTCGAATATTCACTTTCAACACTACACCTAAATAGTGATGGCCTTGCGGTTCGCCCGGCGGTCGGTTTGCGGCGAACATTGCGCATTCGCGATCTGCTGAATATGCGAACATATGGCGATGTCTGCACGCGCCATAGTCTTTTGCATTGCGTCAAACTTTGACCCATGACACATCCATTAGGTGGGACAGGACAGCCAATTGAGATGTTTCAGCACATGACACACCCCAACCCTATAACAGAACCTGATCGAGCAGCCATTTTACATTATGTGTTTTGCCAGTGTAGGGAGAGGTTGCATTTTGGAGCAGGGACAGGCTGTTAGGAACTTAGGGACACCAAACGCTAGCTAATAGGGCCACAATTGTCCTTTTAAGGACTGGTAACGTTGTGCTATCGATAGGTGCGATACACAGAGGGGTGTGATATTCTTATAATATACTTTCTAACATAGAAAGTATATTATAGTGCATTTGTATGCTTCCAGAAAATACTGATTGAAGTCTGCTCTCTATCAACTTCCACAAAATAGTGATAGAGGTTTTCCATATACCTGCATCCACAAAATTACTGCTTGAGGGTGATATACCAGCTTCAACTAACAACTGATTGAGGCCTGCCATATATCAGCTTCCACAAAATAACAAAGTCCAAAATTTGTGAACAGCACAGCAGAAAATGCCGTAATTGGGTGCCAGCGGCTAATGGAGCGATCCTTACTCCAAAAATCTAAATACCAAAATGTCCACGGCACTTCCTTAGGTAAAAAAGTGTAATTTATTCACCAGTTGCAACGTTTCGTTCCACACACTGGAACCTTTCTCAAGCAGTGATACAAACAATGGGTACTCCAAGCATATAAATAGGGTGATCAATATCAATCAATTATCCACATGATTATTGAAAAAGACAATATATAGTGTATAAAAAATATAAAAAAATCATGATAATTCCCGGCGTCCACAAAATACAGATTGCGGGTTTTGATATACCTGCTTCAACTAACAAGTGATTGAGGCCTCCCATATATCAGCTTCCACAAAATAGTGATAGAAGTTTTCAATATACCTGCGTCCCCAAAATTACTGCTTGAGGGTGATATACCAGCTTCAACTAACATCTTATTGAGGCATTCCATATATCAGCTTCCACAAAATAGGGATAGAGGTTTTCCATATACCTGCATCCACAAAATATAGATTGCGGTTTTTGATATACAGTACCTGCTTCAACTAACAACTGATTGAGGCCTGCCATATATCAGCTTCCACAAAATAGTGATAGAGGTTTTCCATATACCTGCGTCAACAAAATTACTTCTTGAGGGTGATATACCAGCTTCAACTAACAACTGATTGAGGCCTGCCATATATCAGCTTCCACAAAATAACAAAGTCCAAAATTTGTGAACAGCACAGCAGAAAATGCCGTAATTGGGTGCCAGCGGCTAATGGAGCAATCCTTACTCCAAAAATCGAAATACCAAAATGTCCACGGCACTTACTTAGGTAAAAAAGTGTAATTTATTCACCAGTTGCAATGTTTCGTTCCACACACTGAAATCTTTCTCAAGCAGTGATACAAACAATGGGTACTCCAAGCATATAAATAGGGTGATCAATATCAATCAATTATCCACATGATTATTGACAAAATAGGGATAGAGATTTTCCATATACCTGCGTCCACAAAATATAGATTGCGGGTTTTGATATACAGTACCTGCTTCAACTAACAACTGATTGAGGCCTGCCATATATCAGCTTCCGCAAAATAGTGATAGAGGTTTTCCATATACCTTTGTCAACAAAATTACTTCTTGAGGGTGATATACCTGCTTCAACTAACAACTGATTGAGGCCTGCCATATATCAGCTTCCACAAAATAGTGATAGAGGTTTTCCATATACCTTTGTGAACAAAATTACCAGCTTTATCTAACAACTGATTGAGACCTGCCATAGGAAAAGTGGTGTGCGACAACAGTGCCAATCTGCTGAGTGCACTGAAACAGGGAAAAATCCTGTGCACGGTACACGTCCTGAACTTAGTCATGCCGCTATTTGGTGCCAAATACCCCGGAGTCCAGGACGTCTTGCGGCAGGCCAGGAAAATCTCTGGCCATTCTAGAAGATCTTACATGGCCAGGCTTGCCTTGCTGACGTTCAGCGGCGACACCACTTGCCCTTCAGACGTCTGATTTGTGACAGCCCGACGTGCTGGAACTCCACCTTGTATACACTTGATAGGCTGCTCCAGCAGAAACGTGCAGTTAACAACTACCTGTAAGAACTCTGCGGCAGGACAGGTTCTGGGAGCTTGGTTTCTTTTCACCACGCCAGTGGCTGCTCATGCAGACTTCTGCGTTCATTTGATGAGATCACCAAACTGGTCAGTCGCAGCTAGGGCACCATCAGTGACATCGTACCTTACACCTTCTTTCTGGAGCGTGCATTGCGTCGTGTCATTGATCAAGCTGTCGAGGAGCAGGAGCTGGAAGATGAGGAAGTCGCAATGCTGAATGAATTCCCAGGGGGAGCTACTCCATCTGAGACAAGTCAGCAGGAGTCTGAAGAGGAGTCAGAGGAGGATGGTGGCTGGGGGGAGGAGGAGGAGGAGCAAGAAGAGCAGGCTTTAAACTTTTCGGGGATCCCTGGTGTTGTCCGTGTTTGGGGGGAGGAGACCGAGGATGACATTCTCCTGGGCGATAAGCACCACTTCCAATTTAGTGCAAATGGGGGCCTTCATGCTCCAGTGTTTGAAGAGGGACCCCTGTATAAAAAGCATAAAGGTCAAGGACCTGTACTGGGTGGCAACGTACTTAGACAAACACAAAATGGCAGACATGTTACCAGCATCACAGAGGACTGTCAGAATGCAGCATTTCCAGGCCTTGTTGCGAGAGATGCTGCATTCTGCTGTTGCGGGCACTGGCAGGGGAATTTCTACCCACAGCGAAACAGGTGCGGGTACCAATCCTACCGTGCCTGCAAAAAGAGGGCAGTTTGAAGATGTGTTGGTCACTTCGGATATGAGATCATTCTTGCAACCACCCCATCGACAGCCGCCCTCCGGATCCAGCCTCAGGGAACGCCTAGACCAACATGTGTTCGACTACATCATGTTAACGGCCGATGTGGACACTCTGAGACGCGAGGAGCCCCTTGACTACTGGGTGTGCAGGCTTGACCTGTGGCCAGAGTTGGCACAATTTGCCATGGAACTTTTGGCTTGCCCCTCGTCGAGTGTCCTGTCCGAAAGGACGTTCAGAGCAGCAGGGGGGATCGTCACCGATAAGCTCACTCGTCTAGCTCATGACATTGTGGACTACCTCACATTTTTAAAAATTATTTAGGCATGGACCTCAGAGGAATTCAACACCTGTGATGACCACATGTAATTGAATTTCCTCATGCCAGCCCACACATATCCGCCACCACCCAGAACAAAGAATGGTCCTTGCCTTATGTATATACAGCAGCATAAAAGGCCTTTTATGTCAGGTGAATGCCTAATTTTTGGGGCCTGTGCTGGCCGACAGTTACATATTTATCCTGTGACTGCCTAATGCACCTCCAGCCTTAGAATCCAAATTCTGTGCTGTCAGGTGAATGCCTATTGGCTAATTTTTGGGGCCTGTACTGGCCGACAGTTACATATTCATCCTGTGACCCCCTAATGTACTTCCAGCCACAGAATCCAAAGTTTTTTGCTGTCAGGTGAATGCCTATTGCTTAGTTTTTGAGGCTTGTACTGGCCGACAGTTACATATTTATCCTGTGACCGCCTAATGTACCTCCAGCCACAGAATCCAAAGTTCTTTGCTGTCAGGTGGATGCCAGTTGCCAAATTTTTGGGGCCTGTACTGGCCGTCAATTACATATTTATCCTGTGACTGCCTATTGTACCTCCAGCCACAGAATCCAAAGTTTTTTGCCGTCAGGTGAATGCCTATTGCCTAATTTTTTAGGCTTGTACTGGCCGACAGTTACATATTTATCCTGTGACCGCCTAATGTGCCTCCAGCCACAGAATCCAAAGTTCTTTGCTGTCAGGTGAATGCCTATTGCCTAATTTTTGGGGCCTGTATACCTCACCGCTTCGTAGGTGAGGTATTCCTCACAAAGTGAAGAGATTTGGAGCACTCCAATTTTTGAACTTTCTTAGGTGGTCCAAGCTGTATCCAGTTTCTTGTCAGTGCAGGGGTATAACGCCAAACGCGTTTCAGGGACTTCACTCCCCTTCCTCAGTTGCTTTACGCCTACTGTCTCCATATTGTTGCAACTAAGAGAGGCAATGAAGGAACAAACGCTGCGGCATTGCTTTTCATTAAAAAACTCAAAAAAACATTAAAAATGTTAAAAGTGGGGGTGTATTGACCTGCAGTATATGATAAATACATATTCATAGGGAAAAAAACATACTACTACATCCATTATGTGTTAGTTATGTCATACACTAAAATTCACATATCTTTGGCTCAGTCTTGCTTTCTACTAATAGGTGGGGGATGTGGAAAGCAAGACTGAGCCAAAGATATGTGAATTCTAGCACCTTAGGAGGAAAAAGACTTTCTGTGGCTACATTGCCCTATTATATAACGAGAGGTACTGAGGGCACCGTCCTCCCACCTGAAATATCAGTCCTGGCCTCCTCCGACCATCCGGGAAAGCGGGGTGCGAGGCTTGAACAGAATTTATAACAAGATACGAGATGAAAAGATAAGCCTCACTCACCATCCGTGTTCACGCTTTTATTGCAGAGTACATTCCAGGGGCAGACTCACATAGAGCATCAACTTACAGCGACGGCCGTTTCGCGGTGCGACCGCTTCTTCCGGCTGTTTAATCCACTCTGAGAATCGTGCGTGCGCTGACTTATAGCGTCATATGGGGGAGGGTTCAACCGACCCATCACTCAATGACCCTTAACGCTGCAACAGCAGCGCACGCACAAGACACAGGTGCATAGATACAATAGTGCAAAATTTAAAAACAGTAATAACATAAATGAAACAAAAGTTACAAAGAAGTGAGCCAAAGCTGACATGTATACCAGGAATGATATCTATGCCCACAAAGGGTGAGCTAAGTACAAAATTCGCTGCTAATTCCCTATAGTAAATAATATATTTCAAAAAGAGACACATTCATATAACACCCTATTCAATGAATACCGATAGATCATTACGCTCGTTCAGACCCAAATAACCGGTAGCATCGGGCGCTCGCATCCCCTCCATGTTGGCACCGTATATGCTCGATTAGGCGAGTGCGTCCCTTGCCTGTTTTAATTGAGTTACAGTGTTCTCGTACCCGCTCCATTAAGGATCTTTTGGTCTTTCCTACATAAAAGGATCCACACACGCAGATCAATACATAAACTACATATGTTGTTCTACAATTGATGAATTGGTGCACGCAATGTTCAATGCCTCCAAAGAAGAGATGGCGGCCTTGAAACATATAGCCGCACAGGGAACAGTCACCGCAGCGATAGTTGCCAACCGGCTTACCGAGTGGCAACCAATCGCGCGGTTTCCGCTCGCTGTAGCGGCTACTCACCAAAATGTCCCTAAATGTGTGACATCTTTTAAAAGCTAATATAGGTTTCTGATCTACAAGTTTACCCAGATCTCCTTCTGCTTTTAAAATCTCCCAGTTGTTCAATATTGTTCTCTTTATACAGTTTGCCATAGGACTATGTTTAAACACAAACACGAATCTGTCCTATTTCTCTGCATCATATTCCACCTCACATTTTCTGCGTTTCATCAATGATCGTTGTGTGTGGGTTCTCGCCCTTTCCAAAGCTGTATCCAATTGTTCTGGCGGGTACCCGCGTTGAATCAGTCTATCCCTTAGTTCATTCGCCTGTCTCAGGAATACTGTATCCTGGCTGTTGATTCGTGTGAGTCTTAAAAATTGTCCATAAGGGACTGACTCTGTTACGCTATGTGCATGATAGCTCTCATGGTGCAGTAGGGTGTTGGTAGCAGTGGGTTTGCGATACCCTTCGGTATGTAGGGCACCATCTTACACAACTACGCGAATGTCCAAGAACTCGATGGTAGACCCTCCAAAATTGAGGGTGAACATCATGTTCATGTCGTTCGTGCCATTGAGATGGGCCACAAATTCCTCGCACTGCTCCTGTGTCCCCGACCACACCATGAAGATATCATCCACGTAGCGCAAAAATAGACGTATGCAACTGAGGAATGGGTTAGACGTCGAGAAGACGTATCTATACTCGAATCTGCCCAAAAATATGTTAGCGAAGGTACATTAAACAGGTGTGCCCATGGCAGTCCCAAAAATTTGCCTATACCACTGATCATTGAAGAGAAACGTATTGTTCTCCAAAATGAACAGCAGTGACTCTTCTACAAATTCACTAAATAAAGGACCTCTCCCTGAATGCTCAATGAGTTCAAGAACTGCGTTCACACCTCCACGTTGTGGAATCCGGGTGTAAAGATTGACCACATCGAGGGACACCAAACTCCAACCATCCTGCCACTGGAAACCCTCAAGGGCCAGGAGGAAGTCGTTGGTGTCACCAAGGTATGTGGGGAATCTAAATAAAATAGGACGCAGTAACCAGTCCAGGTATCTCAATAAGGGTTCAGTCACTGACCCAACCCCCGACACAATAGGTCGTCCAGGGGGATGGGTCAGTGACTTGTGAACCTTAGGGAGAAAATACCAGGAGGGTCTATTGGGGAAGAGAGGAACCAATTTGTCAATGGTTGATCCATGGAGCACACCTGCCTCAATGTACCTCCGCAACAGGTCCACCAGATTGAACCTGATCTCAGGAACCGGATCCGAGGTTAACTTCTCATATGTGGAGGCATCATTCAGCTGCCTCTCCGCCTCAGTGACATAAAAGTCGCGTGACATTACAACAACGTTACCCCCCTTGTCCGCCGGCTTGATAATGAGGTCTGAGTTCCATAGCCATTGTATGGCAGTAAATTGCCTTTTATTCAAATTCTCCTTCTCTTTCGGATATAACAGGGCTTTTGTATCTCTCAGAATCCTCTTATAGAACTCATCAATTATCGAGCCGGCGGGCATAGGGGGACAAAAGGAGGATGGAATACCTCCTCTGAAGTCGCTATGTGTGGTGGTTGGTACAGAGTCGGGACTCAAATCTATGTCTGCCAAAAATTCCAAACAGGCTACTTCCTGTATATTAAAGTGTTCGGAGATGATGTACCCTAAAGGATCTAAAATCACAGGTTTATCACCTTCTCTTATAATATTATGGGAGACCGAGGCATTGCTAAAATGCTTTTTTAGATACAATTTACAAACATTTTTGAACAAATCAATTTCGAATGTGGTCCTATCGAATTGCTCTGTCGGACTGAACCCCAGTCCCAAATTGAGGACCGAGGTGCAGTCCGAGGGCAACTCGACACCACAAATATTGATTACGAGGTTAGAAGAAACATTATTCCCTTCCATTAACTCCTCCACGAGACCTGTTTCTTTCTGCGTGTCGATCTGGGCACGCCTTCTTCTTCCCCGCCCCCCTCTCCTAGTTCTCCTCCTAAAGGGAGATTGCTGCAGGGTTTCATGGGTTGGTTTGTTGAATTGTCGGACGCACTAGATTCTGATTCTGTCGTCCAATAGTCACTTTTAGGTCTCCGGAATGGGACACGTTTCTTAAACCTCTTTTTATGCCAATCAAAAATTCGCCCCGTGTCATAATCCGCTTTGTCTCGTAGGAATTTGTCCTTCCTCTTTTCTTTGATCTCGGTCTGTGTTACAACGAGCTTTCTGTTTAGGCGTTTTTCAAATGCAACAAATTGTTGGATCTCAGATAGACGTGATTTTAATTCATCTTTTGCTCTTTTTAGCTCCGTATTAACTGTATCATATTCTCTTTCATTTCTGTTCATAACAGCTTGTAGGATTTTTATTGAAAAGTCCTTGTGCAGCTCTTTCCATTCATTCACAAACTATATATCCTCCTCAAACTGTGCCAGCTCTTTATAGATGCGGAGTCCGCGTCGAACCCGTCCACTTTCGTTGTAGGACCTTAGTGAATTTATGGTCCAAAAAAGCCGCACTTCTTTGTCAGCAAGTTGTGTAACTTTGTTTTCTAAAGTCCTTGTACTACAAGACTGTAACAAGTCCTTGGAATTGCACTCCAAAAAATATGAGTCCGCCCCCACTCTGCCTGTCGTAACACTTGGGGTTGTGTCTTCGGCCATGGTTCCAAAATTCACACAGGTGTTGAAGATAGGGTGTGCTCTCTCAGCAAATGACAGTCAGCAAAATATAACGAGAGGTACTGAGGGCACCGTCCTCCCACCTGAAATATCAGGGAACACAGTCCTGGCCTCCTCCGACCATCCGGGAAAGCGGGGTGCGAGGCTTGAACAGAATTTATAACAAGATACGAGATGAAAAGATAAGCCTCACTCACCATCCGTGTTCACGCTTTTATTGCAGAGAATATTCCAGGGGCAGACTCACATAGAGCATCAACTTACAGCGACGGCCGTTTCGCGGTGCGACCGCTTCTTCCGGCTGTTTAATCCACTCTGAGAATCGTGCGTGCGCTGACTTATAGCATCATATGGGGGAGGGTTCAACCGACCCATCACTCAATGACCCTTAACGCTGCAACAGCAGCGCACGCACAAGACACAGGTGCATAGATACATTAGTGCAAAATTTAAAAACAGTAATAACATAAATGAAACAAAAGTTACAAAGAAGTGACACAAAGCTGACATGTATACCAGGAATGATATCTATGTCCACAAAGGGTGAGCTAAGTACAAATTCGCTGCTAATTCCCTATAGTAAATAATATATTTCAAAAAGAGACACATTCATATAACACCCTATTCAATGAATACCAATAGATCATTACGCTCGTTCAGACCCAAATAAGCGGTAGCATCGGTTTTAATGATAAACCGAGCTTCCTTCTGGAGCAGGGTACGGTGTCTATCACCTCCCTGAATTAATGGGGGAACATGCTCCAAACCCGCAAATCGCAGGGCGCTTTCATCCCCTCCATGTTGGTACCGTATATGCTCGATTACGCGAGTGCGTCCCTTGCCTGTTTTAATTGAGTTACGTTCATTGCCCTATTATATGTTTAATGCGAACTTTCTATTATAGGAACTAAGACGGACATTGGCATACGGACAGTATCAATAATCCTTGTCAAGGAGCATGATGAAATATACTGCTGCATAATAACAGGCTTGTGGTACATTTGGCACCTGTGTAGCATTATACCCTACAGCATCGCATTTGAAGGGATTTCCTCTACAGGGCCCTATCTTGTATATAGAGGAATGCTGTGAGTGCATTGAGTTTTTTTTTACATTTTTTATATATTTCTTATACATTTTAGGGTGTGATTTGAATGTGATTGCTTTTACTGTATGCTTCCCACAGATATGCATCGATCCGGAACTGTGGCTGTATAGAGCTGTTTTAGCAATTTTTATAGTGTGATTAGCATTGTATTTCTGCTTCTTTAATAAATTGTGCTGATGTGACACACATAGTGAGTGCCAGTCTTATATATTTTCTTCATTACGCACTCTTTACTGATTGGGTGATCAGTTTAGACTAGAGCACCTTTCCCACTCTGAGAAAGGTGGTGAGCTATCCACGTGAACCCACTTTTATAAAAAAAATATACTATTTTTGTCACCCTAATGATAATGATCTAGGTGCGCAGGTCCCCCAAGCCATCCAACAAAAGTCAAGCGAATTTCAGGCTCACTGGCTCACAAGTCTATGTGGATAGAAAGCAGGTCTAGCCTGGCTGATCGCTCCTCTGCCTTTTGTCTGAGATTTCTGGCTTGAGTGGACTTGGGCAAGGGGTTGTCAGAGCTTCATAGCGACGACTTGGAAGGCGATTACTTATTGCTGATAGCTGAAGGATGGCAGTATATATGCTGAACGTCCATTTCACAAACCAAGGCGAAATGAGGATCCAAAATTCCGTGCATATTGAAATCTCGAAAGAAGAGAAGAAAGGCGAGCTATTTTTCTTTGTGAACAACATTCTACTTAAGACTTTGAACGTGAAGAAGGGAAGCATTCTTGCTCTCAACTATTCAAGGAAAGGTGTGTACATTCTCACATTTGATAATCTTTCAGACTGTCACAACTTGTACGAGCAGATGAAAATCCATCACGCTGATTCTATTCTACATGGAGTCAATTTTGTTTTACTCAACTTGACGGGGGAATTCCACAAATTGTACTCATGTACGATCCCTTTGTTTCCTTATATGACATTGAATTTTTTCTTTCAAGATATTGTTTAACTTTGAAATCTGGCTGGAAGCTTATGAATAAAGCGGACTTATGGACCGGAAAGTATAAATTATTTGTCACCTTCAGGGAAGACCCTAGAGGAATTAGAGGATTAAATCTCCCCCCATTAAGCTTCACAATTGGAAGAGGCACAGGTTACATTTATTATCCAGGGATGCCGGAATTTTTTTCGAAAGTGTCATCAATTTGGCTATGTACAAGCCAACTGTAAAGAGGAGGCAGGATTTTGCTGGAAGTGCCAACAAGCAGGGCATAAATGTGCCGAATGTCAGAATGTGATTATATGTACCCTGTGCAGGATGGAAGGCCATGCCTTTAAAGACTTTCCAAAGCGGTGTAGAGCTTAGTCCTATGCGGATGTTGCCGTAGGCAAGGGACCTACAAAAGAACCGGAGGCCCCCAAAAAGGCTGGAGCTGCACCTGCTATGAAAGAACCAGAGAAACCTGAGAGTATGAGCGTATCTGGAACATCCAGATTGCTGATGAAGGAGAAAATGGTGGATCCCGTGAAGAGTGCTCCTGGAAAATCTTCTCCTGCAAAGGTGGCAGGGGAACCTGCTACTGATGCAGGAGTGAAGGGGACGATCGCAGGAGATGGAGCCATGGACCCAGTGGCGTATCTATCACGAGGCAAACAAGGCATTTGTCTAGGGCGGCACTTGCCAATGGGGCGGCAAAATGCCTTGTTTGCCCCTGTCCCATCCATCTTATATGTTGCCGCCGGTATACTCAGAAGATCCGATGGTATATTCTAACCCCCAGGCGTTCCCATGGTGACGGGGACGCTTGCCTGGGTGTTAGAATATACCATCGGATCTGTGTTTTCACAATCTCAGTGAGATCGTAAAAACTCAAATCCGATGGTATATTCTAACCCCCAGGCATTCCCATGGTGACAGGGACGCTTGCCTGGGGGTTAGAATATACAGGGCCACGCCACTCACAGGAGAACATTTATAAACGAATCATTAACTTTAACTTTAATCATTGCTAATCTCTTTACTGGATATCTTACTCTGTCTTGACTCTTAGCTCTGGTAACAGCAGGCAGTGCGGGCGGCGCTCACTCACTGACGTCACGTGCCTGCGCCGCCTAGTGGGCTGCTAGATGGCCGCTAGCACATCTGCAATACCCAGTCCCCATAGCTCTCTGTGCTTTTATTGTGTTAAAAAAACGTTTTGATCCATATGCAAATGAACCTGCATCGCGAGATTTCGACGCTCCAGCTCTGTGACGTAAGCCAGCAAGGAGGAGATTCGGAGGACGCGGGGCGGTGCTGGGCTCCTTTCCGCTTGACTCATCTCCGGACACAGGACACATATCAGGTCATTTGCATATGTATCAAAACGGTTTTTTAACACAATAAAAGCACAGAGAGCTATGAGGACTGGGTATTGCAGATGTGCTAGTGGCCATCTAGCAGCCCATATACCCAGCTCTATGCACAAAATCCTGGTGACAGGTTCCCTTTAAGACCAAGCGTGACGTTATCTGATCCTATGCACATTCTTCAGTTTGAGAGCTTAGCATCAACAGATCCATTAGTTCCATTTATGTCAAGTAGTTCATCTGATGAAATGACCTAATGAGCACAACAAAGAGAGCTGTTTTTGTATTCAAAGAGACTTTCTGTTAATTTAAGTTATTTCTTAATGGACAATGTCTGATCTGCTAAAAATCTCATGCACACAGGCCTCATGCACACGACCGTGGTGTGTTTTGCGGTCCGCAAATCGCGGATCTGCAAAACACAGATGGCGTCCGTGTGCGTTCCGCAATTTGCGGAACGGTACGGACAACCTTCAATATAAATGCCTAATCTTGTCCGCAAAGCGAGGACAAGAATAGGACATGTTATATTTTTTAAGCGGGGCCACGGAATGGAGCAACGGATGCGGACAGCACACGGAGTGCTGTCCGCATCTTTTGCGGCCCCATTGAAGTGAATGGGTCCTAATCCAAAACGGCGGCTCGGATGCGGACCCAAACAACGGCCATGTGCATGAGGCTTAAGGCGTATTAAGGGAGCACCTAAGAGAGCTGCTGTTTTTGCTTATCTGGAGACAGTCAACTGCGACAACATCATCTTTTTTTGCAAGAATGTGGAATAGAATACTCCCCAAACTACGCAGACCTAAGGGAAAGTTGGACACAGGGCCCTTCATTGTGGTCTGGAGACAACAATAACAAAGCTTTTGGAGTTGGAATACTATTCAAGGAAATAGTTGCCAAATCATTTAATACATACAATTGATTAGAGCTTTATTAGTAAATATCAACTTTAATGGCAGAGAAATCAAATTACTAAATGTATATACTTCACCTGAACTTCATGAAAGAGCTGAGATGCTAGAGGACATCCAACCTTTCTTAGCTGGTCAATCACCAGTGATCATGGCCGGAGACTTTAATTGTACCCTAAAAGAGGAAGACAGAACTGGTGAGCAAGTAAGAAAGGACAAAACAGTGCAGCAACTTAAGAATATGACTTTGGACTTTAATTTAATTGACATTTGGAGTAATGTAAAGGACAATGACCCAGGATACACATTGAGTAACTATTTAGTTCAATCAAGACTGGATTATTTCTTCATTTCAAAAGTCCTGGAGCCTGTGACGATGTCCCTGGAGGGTAATATCTTCTCTGATCATAAGTTGCTTCTAGTGCAAATTCAAGTAACTGAAGGTGGAAAAGGCAAAGAAGTATGGAGGCTAAATGTGGATCTATTGAATGATGAAGATGTAAATAAAGTATTAGTTAAAAACGACAAGAAATTGACTTGTTGTAAAGAAAAGTTCACGTCAATATTAGTGGGAATATGTAAAAGCCAAAACTAAAGACTTTTTCCTCAAAATTGGAATTAAATAAGGCAAAAACTGTGGTTCAAAAATCTTAATACCAAACTACAGACTTACCTGGAGCTGAGAAATGGAGGCATCGATGTCTCAGACCTGATAGAGAAAACAAAAGGAGAAATTAAAAAGGCAATTTGCCAGAAAGGCAAAGAAATAATATTTAATACCAAAGTGAAGCAGCTTGAAACTGACGAAAAATGTAAAATGTACAAGATTCTTCTTCAAAAAAACAACTGGGCAAAAAACTGTAATTTTCAAATATCAGTGGTGGAACAAAGAAAGAAGAAATGCTTAAAAAAGTCAAACAATTCTATCAAGAGCTGTTTAATAAAAAAAAATAATAGATAAAGCCTTTGTTGAAGATGCCTTAAACTCTTTAGAAAACAAGCTGGAAAAAGAGGAGCAAGAAATGCTCTGCAAGGACATCTCGCTAGAAAAATTGCATGCTGTCTTTAAAGGTTTCGCAAGAAACAAAACACCAGGATCTGATGGACTTACAGTAGAATTTTACTTAACATTCTGGAATGTATTGAAAGAAGACCTGATGGCTATCTTCAAGGAGCTTTAAAGGGTTTCTGTCACCTGAAAAATGGGTATTAAGCTGGCTGACATTAGTGATGTGCTAATGTCAGCTGAACATAACTACTGTATATTAGTGCCATCTCACTGCCTAAAGCCTTTATTGAGAAAAACAAATGTTTATAATATGCTATTTAGCCTCTAGGAGCGAGGGGGGAGGGGAGTTGAACCTGCTCCTAGAGGCTCCGTTTGCCCACCTCTTTTCATGTCCTTCTTCTCTTGATTGACAGGACCAGGCAGCGCTGCTCTCCTCCCGCTGGCCATGTCTGCAGTGTAAATCTCGCACCATTCAGTATTTGGCGCAGGCGCAGTAAAGGAAGGATGCTCAGCAGCTGCTGGCTTCGTCACTGCTCCTGCGCCGAATACTGAATGGCGTGAGATTTACACTGCAGACATGGCCAGCGGGAGGAGAGCAGCGCTGCCTGGCCCTGTCAATCAAGAGAAGAAGAGCGTGAAAAGAAGCAGGCAAACGGAACCTCTAGGAGCAGGTTCAACCCCCCCCCCCCCCCCCCCCCCCCTGCTCCTATGGGCTAATTAGTTTAGTTTTTAAAATATTTTATTGTGAAAACACAAAAATGTCATCTTCATACATACTTGAGATATATTATAGTGTGCATATGCACACAGCAAATAGGAGTCTGACATATACATTGACACATTAAAGCGACAATTTTATAGAGCAATAGGAACAAAGTAAACTACAGAGATGACTTCCTAGCTGTTGTATAGTAAACCATCTTTGATCTACCTCCAAAACATCTTTCGTAGTATATTAAACTAAAGTAGCTCAGGTACTAAAAGCAACTCAGTGTCCCAGCATGAATTCCTCTTTAAGCAAAGTTGCGAAATTTTTTCCAAACCCCCCAAACCTTTTCAAACAGAGGGGAATTATTTATCTCCCAGTGCGCTATTTGTTCGAACCTGTACACCTGGTCACAACGAGAGATCCACTGTGGAACACTCGGCACTGTTCTTGATTTCCAGTTAGAGGCAATGAGGAGTCTAGCCACTGCTAAAAGTTGTTGTTGGAGGCGATTTGCATGATAAGAGTGACAACTCAGGGATTTCAAACCTATAAGACAACATTGTGGTGTGAGTGAGAAAGTATTACTCTGCAGTATGGAGATGATGTCGCAGACTCCTCTCCAAAAGGGTATCACTAAATGGCACGTCCACCATATATGTAGGAACGAGCCCTCAGTATCTAAACATCTCCAACACTTTGATGAGGAGGAGGGAAAGATCCTATGCTACCTTGACGGAGTATAGTACCATCTAGTGATCAATTTGTAATAATTCTCTTGAAGGCGTACACACCTAGAGATCTTGTTAGTTTGCGATAGAAGTGTTTTTATTTCCTCTGAAGAGAATGTAACATCTAGATCTGTTTCCCAACTCCTAACAAAGGGCGGAGTAGATAAACTGGGGACTTCGAGAAGGGAGGAGTAGATGTTGGAAATTTTTTTCCTCAGTTCGTTTTTCCCTCTAACCATTTGTTCAAAGTGTGTAGGAGTACTCTGGCTATGTATTCGCCTCCCTGCAATAGACTTTAGAATGTGGGCGTATTGAAATTGGGTCAGATTCGCTAATTGGGGGTGTTCCAGAGCTACTTCTCCATCCTCAAGAGGACTGGAAACCAGATCTAGAATTGGAGTTGTGTTTGCTTTAGGCCCTTCACCCAGCGTGAATCTAAACTCGGGGGTGGAGTCCCACAAACTATCTCGGACCTGCAATAATGGGGTGATTTGATCTGTTAGCACTTTCTCCGAGACCCCGGTATACCATACTCTCAGAGTGTTACGTGTAAGGGGATTGGATACTTGTTTCATAGTTTCCTGTCTATGTCTGTTAATTAAAGCTAAAGAGCGCAGTGGTATTCCCACTAGGTCTTGTTCCAACACAACATCTAATCTCTCTGGCGGGTACCGTAACCATTCTAAAACCCTCAGCCCCTGAATTGACTTATAATAAAGAAAATAGTCTGGTACTCCCAAGCCTCCCAGTTTCTGAGGTTTAACCACTTGGCTATAAGGCAATCTAGGTCTGGCACTACTCCAGAGGAAACGCGTCAGTAACCCCTTTAGTTGCAGAAAGAAAGCTCTTGGTATACATCAAAGAAAAAATGTGGGAGATTCAGTCAGCCCAACCCTGTATGCAGGTGCACATCGCTATGGCAAAATACATATACAAGCGCAAAATACAAATGCAATAGCACTCTGCAACCAGCACTCTGCCCTGCCTCTATGCTGGATGTTGAATGAGGCATTGGTGAACATTTTGGCCAAAGCGTAATAAGCCACTCACCACGTCAAGGTCGCCTCTATGAGTGGTCCCTAACACTAGTTCCTACCTGTTATGGGCCATGACAGCCACACAAAGTCCAGGGAGTGCAGGTACAGCATACACGCCAAGCACACTCTGCTTTTAACCCCGTCCGGTGCCATTACAGCTTTCATCGGCTCCAGGGATGCAAGTACCAACATGCATGCTGAGCCCACTATATACTTCTCCTGGAGCCAAATGGCTACTGGTAGGTGCTATATAAGCAGACTCAGTTTTATACTGACTTTAAAACCAGCCTCCAGGGCAGACTTACTGGTCAGGTGTGCATGACTGCATGGAGATCGCCACGCCTCCAATATATACTACAAAGAAAAAATGTGGGGGATTCAGTCAGCACAACCCTGTATGCAGGTGCACATCACTATGGCGAAATACAAATACAAACGCAAAATACAAATGCAATAACACTCTGCAACCAGCACTCTGCCCTGCCTCTATGCTGGATGTTGAATGAGGCATTGGTGAACATTTTGGCCAAAGCGTAATAAGCCACTCACCACATCAAGGTCGCCTCTATGAGTGGTCCCTAACACTAGTTCCTACCTGTTATGGGCCGTGACAGCCACACAAAGTCCAGGAAGTGCAGGTACAGCATACACGCCAAGCACACTCTGCTTTTAACCCCGTCCGGTGCCATTACAGCTTTCATCGGATCCAGGGATGCAAGTACCAACACGCATGCTGAGCCCACTATATACTTCTCCTGGAGCCAAATGGCTACTGGTAGGTGCTATATAAGCAGACTCAGTTTTATACTGACTTTAAAACCAGCCTCCAGGGCAGACTAACTGGTCAGGTGTGCATGACTGCAACCAGCACTCTCCCCTGCCTCTATGCTGGATGTTGAATGAGGCATTGGTGTACATTTTGGCCAAAGCGTAATAAGCCACTCACCACATCAAGGTCGCCTCTATGAGTGGTCCCTAACACTAGTTCCTACCTGTTATGGGCCATGACAGCCACACAAAGTCCAGGGAGTGCAGGTACAGCATACACGCCAAGCACACTCTGCTTTTAACCCCGTCCGGTGCCATTACAGCTTTCATCGGATCCAGGGATGCAAGTACCAACATGTGGGAGAGTGCTGGTTGTATTTTGCCTTGGTATACATATTGGTAGTGCCTGCAGATAGTACAATACCTTCGGGAGGACAATTGATTTAATTAGGGTTCTGCGGCCGAACCAGGAGGTAAACGGTAAATCCCAAGAAGCTATGAGGTCCTTAATATTACGCGGTAAGTTTTTAAAATTCTCTTCATACAAAGTTGAGTAATGGGAGGTGATATTAACGCCCAGGAAGGGAATGCTGTGGAGTGACCACGTGAAGGGTGTAATCGACTCTAATATGGTTTGCGTTCGTGCATCTAAAGATACGTTTAAGACCTGTGATTTGGAAAGATTCACCTTAAAGTTAGAGAGAGATCAAAAAAACTCCAATAAAGTATGAGCTGCTGGAAAAGCTTTGAGAGGGTTTGTAATAATGAGGAGGAGGTCATCGGCAAACGCTGCGAGTGAATGGGTTTTCCCTTTTATAGTTATTCCCTGGATCTTTTGATCCCGCCGTACCGCTTGTAATAACGGTTCCACGGAAAGGATGAAAATGAGCGGGGAAAGGGGGCAGCCCTGCCTGGTGCCGTGGCTAATTTTGAATGAGGGGGAGAGTACATTATTAACCAGGACTCTTGCGCTAGGGTTATTATACATTGCCATTACCACTTCTATGAAGTTTTTAGGTATGCCAAAAATTGTCAGGGCCTCACACATAAAAGTCCAGTCCACCCTATCAAAAGCCTTCTCGGCATCTGTGCCAAGAAGGACTAGTGGGGTGGATGTGGAGTGGGCATGGTATATAATATTTATCAGACGGCTTATGTTCATTCTCCCCTCCCGTCCTCCCACAAAACCCACTTGCTCCATATGGATCAATTGGGGTAGGAGTGACTGAAGGCGAGAAACTAACATCTTAGCCAGCAGCTTCAGGTCGGTATTGAGCAAGGATATTGGCCTATAGCTAGCACACAAGGAGGGATCCTTTCCTTCTTTGTGGATAATCGTTATTTGGGCCGCAAGCATATATGGATGAAGGGGTTTCCCCTCCCATAGTGAGTTGCAAACCTGTAAAAAATTAGGCAGGAGGGTGGCTTTAAAGGAATCATAGTATTTCATCGGTAAGCCATCTGGACCCGGGCTTTTATGGAGGGGGGAGTCTTTAATAGCTTTTCTCAATTCTGTAATCATAAAAGGACGGGACAACACGTGTGACCGCTCTTCTGTCAGTTTAGGAAGTTCAAGTGTTGACAACCATTGCTTCATGTCTGAAATTTTCGCTTGGCGCTCCATGGGGGGTAACCCCGGGTTTAGATTATATAGCTGGGTGTAATAATCCGTGAAGCTAGCCGCGATTTGTTCTGTTTGGTAGACAGTTTGCGTCGGGGAGGGCTGCATTTTTTTAATATAAGAGTGGGCTTTCCGCTTTTTTAATTGGGACAGCATAAATTTAGAGGCCTTGTCCCCATGGGCATAGTAATTAAACTTGGCGGACAAGAATAATTTCGCCGATTTAGTATTCAACAGATTTTTCATCTGTGACCTAAGAAGATCTAACTGACATAGCACATCAGGTGTGAGTAGCCTTTTGTGCAGAGATTCCAACTTATGTATTTGGCTTTGTAATTCTAATATGTCCGCCTCTCTACGCCTCTTAAGTAAGATCCTAGTGAGATAAAGTGTCCCCTGACCACTGCCTTATGTGCTTCCCATACCGTTCCAAGGGGAACTTCCGGTGAATCATTTAGAGCAAAGTATTCCTCAATTTTCCCCTTCATGTTCTCTAGATGTTGCGGATCATGCAGAAGAGTTTCATTGAGTCTCCATATCATCTCTTTTTTTGGAATGTTTGGCAATTGGAAGCTCATGAAAACTGGCGCATGATCCGACAGCAATATAGAGCCAATAGAAGCCTTACTACAATAGGACAGCAGCGAGGCGGACATAAAGACATAATCTAGTCTTTGGTAGTTTTTGTGAGACGGGGAATAGTAAGTATAATCCTTTTGCCCCGGGTGGAGGGCCCTCCAACTATCAGTTAAACCTATATTGGAAATGTTTCTTCTTATAGACCTCAATGCCGCATGTAAAACCGATGACCTCCCAAGGGAAGAGTCCACATCAGGGAACATAGCTACATTTACCGCATTTTTCGCTTTATAAGACGCACTTTTCCCCCCCCAAAAGTGGGGGGGAAATGGCCGTGCGTCTTATAAAGCGAATACTTCGCTGGCCGCTATGCTGCACAGCGTGGCCAGCGAAGTATCAGTGACAGTGTGAAGGGAGGAGGCGGGGCCCGGTGCAGTGACTCTACTCTAATACACCGGGCCCCGCAACTGTTAAACATTCATTCTGATCTATATCTAATAGTATATGCTCTGTACGGCTCTTACTGTAGTACTGTAAGTATAGCGCAGACCGGCATCACCATCGGTCATGCGCCGCTTGCCGCACCTCCTTCCTCATGCGCCGTCTGCTCCAGCTCCCTGTCATGCGCCGCCTGCCCGTTCATTAATAAAGTGAGATAGGCAGGCAGGCGGCGCATGAGGAGGGAGCTGGGGCAGGCGGAACATGACAGAGGGAGCTGGAGCAGACGGCGCATGAGGAAGGAGGTGCGGCAAGCGGCGCATGACCGATGGAGATGCCGGTCTGCGCTATACTTACAGTACTACAGTAAGAGCCGTACAGAGCATATACTATTAGATATAAATCAGATTGAATGTTTAACAGTTGCGGGGCCCGGTGTATTAGAGTAGAGTCACTGCACCGGGCCCTGCCATGAGTGTCTCCGCCTCCTCCCTCCACACTGATGCATCTGATGGGGGATCTGTAGATGACACTTATGGGGATCTGTGGATGACATAAGTGTCATCCACAGAGCCCCATAAGTGTTATCCACAGATCCCCCATCAGTGTCATCCACAGATCCCCCATCAGTGTCATGCACAGATCCACCCTCAGTGTAATGCACAGATCCCCCCTCAGTGTAATGCACAGATCCCCCCTCAGTGTAATGCACAGATCCCCCCTCAGTGTCATTCACAGATCCCCCCATCAGTGTCATCCACAGATCCCCCATCAGTGTCATCCACAGATCCCCATCAGTGTCATCCACAGATCCCCCATAACAGTGCATCATCCACAGATCCCCCCATAACAGTGCGTCATCCACAGATCCCCCCATTACAGTGCGTCATCCACAGATCCCCCTATAACAGTGGTCATCCACAGATCCCCCATAACAGTGTCATCCACAGGTCCCCATAACAGTGCGTCATCCACAGATCACCTTTAGTTCAAAAGCTACCAAAAGCACACCTTTTGGTTCAAAATATTTTTTTCTTATTTTCCTCCTCAAAAACCTAGGTGCGTCTTATCATCAGGTGCGTCTTATAAAGCGAAAAATACGGTAGGTCTCCACCAAGTATTGTTGGGCCTTCTGCGAACCCCTGGAGTAATGCCAGTGTGTCCCGCAGCCAGGCCGCCTGTGCGGTATTTGGAACATATATGCTCCCAAATGTATACATTTGTTGTCCTATCACCCCCTTAATGAAGATATATCTGCCCTCCGTATCTACAAGGGAACAACGCACCTCTAGAGGGACATGTCTATGAATTGCTATACTAACGCCTTTTGAGGCAGAGTTTGGCGAGGTACTGTGGAACCATTGATTATACGTCATGTGGTTAAGTCTAGGCACGTGATTCGTCCTAAAGTGGGTCTCCTGTAACAGCAGGACTTCTACCTTTTGCTTTTTCATCAAAGCACAGACCTGCCCTCTCTTAGTGGGTGCGTTCAGCCCCCGCGCATTAAAGGAACATACAGTAGTCACAGCCATTTACATTTTAGGACACTCAATATACTACTAAGTCATCTCCGTCACTATCAACATAACATAACAATTCAGACATCTGAAAAATCGCACATCTCCTAATAATTGCGGCTATTTCTGTCTCGTACACAATTTTCATATGTGCGGGTGTTATCTTCAAATCATAAACTAAAGTAAACATTAACATAGCTCCTTTCAGGAGCAACTGGTGATTCTCAAAGGTGATTATAAGAATCGTGGGCGTAGGCTGCCACCTAGAGGATCTAGTTGGGTGTGCAGGCAGCTACTGTAACATAGGAACAGCAATGGAATATATGGCAAACATCTGTTATAAAAGGCTGAAATATCTAAAGGCAAAGATAATATCAAACCTTAGGCCTATACAAATATACTCAGTGGGGCTGTGGGAACGTTGTTTCTCCAGTCTTCTCCTCTGACGCCGGGGTCGCCCCGAGTTCACCGGTGTCCAGGGGGTGATCAGTGGCAGAGTTGGAAGCTGCGTTAGTTCTTGGACCGGGTTCCAATCTTTAATCTGTAGATCCGCAAATGTCCAATTTATCATAAACCCTCCTGAGATCTGCTGGTGATCTAACTGTAATCTTCCTGTCCGGGAAGTTGATTAGCAGTCCAAAGGGATAAAGCCAACGGTATGTTATCTTGCTGTCCCTTAGAATATCCAGTAATGGCTTGAGTGCTTTCCTCTTTCTCAGGGTCATTGGGGAAAGATCTTGGTATATCAGGATATTGGATCCTGCAAAGGAGACATGTGGCGCTGACCTGGCCGCTTTAAGCACGTTTTCTTTACAATGTCCCTTGGGGGCTCAGTCGGGCCTGTAGGTGGACGCAGGGCTCTGTGGACTCTCTCTAGTGTAAAGTCCAAATTCTCCTCCTCCTGCAGAAGGCTTTTAAAGAATTCAATCAATGTGGGCATAATGGCGTCAGCCTGTATGGACTCTGGGAAACCTCTGAGTCTCAAATTATTTTGTCTGCCCCGATTATCTTGATCTTCAAGTTGGCTGTAAAGAGAGTTCAAATGGGCCTGTGCATAATCCATTTTGTGGGAAATCGCAGTGTTAACGTCCACTATTGACTCTTGTGCGGTTTCCAGCACCTCCACCCGGTCGCTTTGTTGCTTGAGGTCTTGTTTAAGCTCTTTAAGCTCCAGGACCAGTGGATCCAGTGCCTCCACTAAAAGCTGCCTCATGAAGGCTCTAGAGACAGGCAAATCCTCCCTCACAGCAGGGGCCGCCGCTTCACTGCCTTCCTCTTCATCTGAATCGTAAGTTTCATGCACCTCTGCTCTCGGCGCCATCTTGTCTGTCCGCCTCACGCTCGAGGGATTCGTTTTCTTGACGAAGCGATCCAAATCTCCTTGCCCTGACAACGACTTGCCGGTCCCAGGGGTGTCCTTGGACTTGTCTCTGGTGATTTTTCCCATGTTGGGGCTGTATAAAGTCGCTTTTATGCCCTCACACCGGCGATCCTCTGCAGAGCTCACGCGGGTGCATGCATTCGGCTCTGCTGCTAGGCTACGCCCCCTCCTATGGGCTAATTAGCATAATATAAAAGTTTGTTTTTTTTCTAAATAAAGGCTTTAGGCAGTGAGATGGCACTAATATAGTTATGTTCAGCTGACATTAGGACAATGCTAATGTCAGCCAGATTAATACCCATTTTTCAGGTGACAGAAACCCTTTAAATACAGAAGTGTTGCCAGAATCATGGATAAAAGGTATCGTGGCATACCTATACAAAAAAGGCGACAAATGGCAATTAGAAAATTGGAGACCAATCACACTCCTAAATACGAATTACAAAGTTATGGCCAAGTTGTTTGTGAACCGGATTAAAAAAGTAATTGGCAAAGTAATACATAAAGATCAAGTATGTGCAGTCCCAGGTAGAGGAGTATGGGAAAATCTCAACATAATAAGAGACTGTATTAGGTATCAGAATGAGAGAAAACAAGATCTTAGCCATACTATCCTTGGACTTTCTCAAAGCATATGACAGAGTGTCACATGAGTTTCTGTGGTTAATGCTAAAGCAAATGAACTTTCCCGATGTTGTAATAAAAGAGATATCATTGCTCTGCAAAGAATCCTTCAGCCAAATTCTTATTAATGGTTTTCTGTCTGGAAAAGTCACTTTGTTTTCCGGAGTCAAGCAAGGTTCCCCTTGTCACCTATTCTGTTTATTTGTGTTTTGGAGCCACTACTCTCGCTACTACGAAAAGATAAGGTAATCAAGGGTGTCTCTATACCTGGTGGTAATGGACTTACTGTTAAAACAGGGGCCTACATGGATGATGTCACAATCTTGTGTACAATACCTGCATTGAGGAGAGCCGTACAAATTGCGGAATTCTTTTGACAAGCTTCTGCCTTTCGTCTTAATAGAACGAAGCCATGGGAGATTGGAGAGAGCAAATATCCTGGATTTAAAAATACAAAAATAGCAGATAAAAATACTTGGAGTCATTTTTGATGACAATAACGGTCAAAGGAGTTGGGAGGAAGTCAAAGCAAAAGTCCAAAAGAAAGTGGAGTTTTTGAAGCTGTGCAAATTAACAATAGAAGGGAAAAATTTGATCATTAAAAGCCTTAATAATCCCAATTCTACTGTACTTGAATGTAGTCTTCCCTCCAAGGTATCAGTGTCTGAAATATCTTCAGAGAGTAATCTTTCAGTTTATTTGGAGCTCGAAAATGGAGAAAGTCAACACGGAGACAATGTATAAACAAAAAAAAGTTCGGAGGCAAAGGGATATCTAATATTAAGAAAATTCTGTACCTGCATTTCTTTTCCCTGTACTTCAGGATGATTAAAAGAACTGAGAATATTTGGTCTTTTTTCCTAAAGTATGCAGCGGGACATTTGTTCCGGAAACGCCAATCGATACAAATTCCTTTAACAATACCAGTGTTGCTTGTTCCACCAAGGCAATATGTATTAATTGAGAAGATCATTCAACAATACTCCCTAGAGAATTGTGAAAGAGACTGAATAATAAGGAATAAGTCTGTCCCGTCTCAAATTATACAGAAGCCAAGTGGAATACAGTGGAATGTTGGAAGCAGTGTAATTGTGCTTACCTCTCGAAATGTTTAAAAGACTTAGGCCACTTTCACACGGGCGAGTTTTCCGCGCGGGTGCAATGCGTGAGTTGAACGCATTACACCCGCAATGAATCAGGACCCATTTATTTCTATGGGGCTGTTCACATGAGCGGTGATTTTCACGCATCACTTGTGCGTTGCGTGAAAATCGCAGCAAGCTCTATTTTGTGCGTTTTTCACGCAACGCAGGCCCCATAGAAGTGAATAGGGCTGCGTAAAAATCGCAAGCATCCGCAAGCAAGTGTGGATGCGGTGCGATTTTCACGCACGGTTGCTAGGTGACGATCGGGATGGGGACCCGATCTTTATTTTTTTCCCTTATAACATGGTTATAAGGGAAAATAATAGCATTCTGAATACAGAATGCATAGTACAATAGCGCTGGAGGGGTTAAAAAAAATAAATAAAATTTAACTCACCTTAATCCACTTGATCGCGCAGCCCGGCTTCTCTTCTGTCTTCTTCTTTGCTGTGTACAGGAAAAGAACCTGTGGTGACGTCACTCCGGTCATCACATGGTCCATCACATGATCCATCACCATGGTAAAAGATCATGTCATGGACCATGTGATGACCGGAGTGACGTCACCACGGTTCTTTTTTTGCTGTACACAGCAAAGAAGAAGACAGAAGAGATGCCGGCTGCACGAGCAAGTGGATTAAGGTGAGTTAAATTATTATTATTATTTTTTAACCCCTCCAGAGCTATTGTACTATGCATTCTGTATTCAGAATGCTATTATTTTTCCTTTTAACCATGTTATAAGGAAAATAATACAATCTACAGAACACCGATCCCAAGCTCGAGTTCGGGTTTGGGTACAAAACATGCTGATTTTTCTCATGCGCGCGCAAAACGCATTACAATGTTTTGCACTCGCGCGGAAAAATCGTGCATGTTGCCGCAACGCACCCGCACCTTTTTCCGCAACGCCCGTGTGAAAGAGGCCTTAGCCTGGATGGTAATGCAGGATTGTCTACCAACTAAAGCCTTTCAGCACAGGAGATGACTGGTGTCAACAGCAATGTGTCCAAGAAGTGACTGTGTTATGGATGAAACCTCTCTCCACGTAATGTGGAATTGTAAGTATGCACAGAACTTATGGAGGAGAGTGGGTGTGTTGCTGAAGCATACTTGTGATCTTGTCTTCTTGAATCACGAACTAGAACTTTGTACTGTGACGCAGACAGGTAAGAAGCAGTTATTATGGACTATGGTGAACTGCTTGAAAATGCATTATGGAAAGTTCGTAATATTTTGTTATTCAGGAGAGACTTGATTGATGAAAAACATTGCATCAAAATTGCTTTAAATGAGATTTATGTTTTCTATTTACGTGACAGAAAATGTTTAGGTGTTAGAGCTGTTACATTGTGGAATATTAACATGTGGAATGTGCTTCTTGAGTAACTTTTGATGAAATTGTTTGTTTGTACGTTTTTTGTTTTATAATAAAGATGTAAAGCTGGTCTTGAATATCTCATAGTGCACAAGGCTGCCATTGTAAGGTATGCTGACTGTACCTGTCTCATGGATAGGCGTGTTAGCTTGTACATACCTGGCTTTTTGCATACAGCCTTTGTGTGATTGTCTGTTTATTATATGTTATAGGTAATGAAATTGTACGTGCAATATGCCTACATTACATTACCAATTTCTGCAATTATTAATTCTCAAATTTGGAAATTTATGGTGAATATTCGGCCAAAAATTTGCAAAATATTGCGAATTCAAATATTGCCTATGCCGCTCATCACTATTGGGAAGCATTATTCCAGAACAACCCAACCTCACATTCCAGAGGGCCTGCACCCTGAAAAACTTGCTAGCTCCATCCTGTCCAAAACCATTTAATGTAAAACAATAACAAACAACACCACAGAACAAACAATCAGCTATTAGGGAGACGAAAGGGTTCTTTAAATGTGGCTCTAAACTATGTAAATGCTACAAGAAAATTTCCCATCAAAGTGAGGAAGTTTTCATCTCAAATATGGGTGAGAGGGTTCAGCTACAACACTACATAGACTGTGGGTCCACTTACATTGTCTACATGCTCCAATGCCCATGCGGACTCCAGTATATAGGCCGAACCACTCAAACGGTTAGGGAGAGGATTAATCAACACTTTTCCAACATCAAACAAAAAGTTGGGAACCACAGTATATTTTATAGACACAGACCCAGGGCCGGATTAACGTAGGGGCTGATGGAGCTGCAGCTCCAGGCCCCTACCATAAAATAGGCCCATCTGCCAGCCAAAAGGCCGTCGGGAGGGTTAAAAGTCCTCTGTTGTACACACAGCGCAGCGTCACACAGCACACAGCAGGAGCCTGAGGGAGGGACTCGGGAGGAGCGTAATCTGATCCTAGAGTGGAAGCTGCTTCTGACAGCCCCACCCCTCCCCGCCCATCAACCAATCAGAGCTGAGGCAAGGCAAGCACTAGCAGCTCTGAGTCGTCTGAGTAGTACAGGGAGTCTTCACAGGTCCTGTAAGGGAACTGCACAGTGTAAAGTGTAGTTCCCAGGTTAGAACAGTGCATCTGCCAGGACCTGTGATGACATCATCTTCAGCATCACAGGTCCTGCAGAATCTAGCAAAGGAACTGCACCAAAAATGGTGTAGTTCCTAAATTTGAAAGGTACATCTGCCAGGACCTGTGATGACATCATCACAGGTCCTTCAACCCCTAACAGCAAGTATTAGAAGTTCACAAGCAGCTCTGCATTGATCCATACAGACTGGAATGGAGTGGTAAGAGGAGGTCCTCCACTTCTCATCATTTACCCCCCCTCCATGCCCTGTTTTTACTCATTGCTCACTCATGTATAATACTTCAGACAGGTACAGTGACCACAACCTCATGTACCTCACACACAGTGACCATAATTGTATAACTGACGACATATTTCTATAAACACTGCATCTACAGTATTATACCTTGTATGCCTCACATCTATATTATATATATATATATATATATACACACACACACACTGCATATATTAAACAGTATTATAGATGCAATATGTACAGATATCTAATATATATTGCAGTGTACTGATATGTGAGGTACAAGGTATAATATATGCAGTGTGTATAGATATATTGTATATACAGCAGTGTACTGATATGTTAGTTACGAGGTATAATAGATGGTGTGTACAGGTATATTGTATATACAGTATTGGATTGATATGTGAGGTACGAGCTGTAATTTATTCCTCATATATCAGTACACTGCTGTATACACTATACATCTGTACACACTGTATCTATTATGCCTCTTTTGTGTGCCAGGCCTGTTTTGTAATCCCAATCCGGCCCTGATGGCATAAATTATAAAACAGCAGCGAACATAGTTCATGGAACAAAGAGAGAGGCCTGGAATGGGTAGTGGGAGGGGCTATAAAAGGGGAATGGGGGCCCAATTTAGATTCTTGCTATGGGGCCCAGTGATTTCTATGTACGCCTTTGACAGGAGCAGAGAGATAAGAGAAGTGACAGATGACACAGAGTTTAGATTACAGGTTGAATTAACCCTTTAGGATCAAATTGGCTTCTCAGGAGATATATATGTTAAAGGCATCTCATTCAATAGCTATATAACTAAGGGTGGGTTCATATCTCCTTTATGGATTCCGTTAAGTGGGGACTGTGGGGACTATTTTATTATCAGCCAGTGACTGTGTTACTGTAATACTGTTATCAATTCAGCACATAGTTTTCCCTGTGCGTGCATTCACATTTCACTTCACTTGGTTCGCTGTACTACTGTCAGTGTCAGACGGTTGTCACTGTGGGTAACAATGCACAACAGACAACAATGCACACCACAGTGACAGCTCCTGACTCCTGTCCGGCGTCAGCCTCAGCTTCCCTTCACTATCACTATAATCAATCACTCTTCCTGATCCTGACTCACTCATTAGAGAGCTGAAGAGCAAACTGAGTCAGCAGCAGCAAGTGAATCGAATGGATAGAATCTGCGCATGCGCACCGGCACCTAGAGTCTTCGGTTCACTTGCGAGTCAGCTCAGCAGTCAGTGACTCAGCAAGTGAACCGAAGATCCGATTCATGAATCGGTTCATTTGAATGAGCTGATTCAAATGAACCGATTCATCTGAAAGATCCGAACTTCCTATCACTACTAAGGTCATATCCGGCGGGCCGCGGCATTACAGGAACAGCACCAGCTGCTCTGACGTCCTGCCGCTGGATATACGTCACAGGATATCCGGCGGCAGGACGTCAGAGCAGCTGGTGCGGTTCCTGTAATGCCGGCCCGCCGGATATGACCTCAGTGTGCCCGCGGTTATCCCTCCTGCACGCTGCGCTGTGTACAACCTACTCAGCAGTTTCGACCAGCACACGGCCCACAGCGCTCAGCCACACCAGCCCGTGAGACAGCAGGAGCTTCTGGAGCAGGGCAGGTATCAGATAAACTTATCCAGTTGGAAGGGAGGGCAATCATAGTGCTGTTATGATTTATGGACACAGTTCTCAGCATGCTTAGCCAGCCTTCTATCTGGCTTTGCATCTTGAGAGTCACAGTCCACAGGCTGTTTCTGAGCCTGTGGACTGTGACTCTCAAGAAGCACAGCCAGATAGAAGGCTGGCTAAGCATGCTGAGAGCTGTGTCCATAAATCATAACAGCACTATGAAAATTACTGACTGGCTAAGCATGCTGAGAGCTCAGTCTAAATAACATAACACATAAAGAAATTACTGTTTCTAGCTGCTAGTCCACAGCAGCTAGAAACAGTAATTTCTTTAAAGGGATTCTGTCACCAGGTTTGACCCCTGTCAGCTAAAAATATGCTGATGTTCAGGGCGTCTTCACGATTCCTAATGTGGGCTTATAAATGTCATCTGTGGGCTTATTTAGCTAAAAAACAGCTTTTACTAACCTGTCAGTCAAACAAATAAGGTGCCCAAGGGGATGTTAATGGATGCAAGGTGCCGGCCGCACCCACCGCCGTTCGTGCCCAGCGCCGCCTTTCCGGACTTCTGCGCCGCCTCCTAATCCTCTGTGCCGCCTCTCGCTCTCCCTCCCTCCCCCCTCCTTCTGCTGTAAGATCTCGCGCTTGCGCACAGGGCTCTGCCTGATGCGCCCGTGCAGACTTCTCCATTTGGCTTCTTACAGCGAAGTGCGCATGCGCCGGCACTTCGCTCAACCCCTGTATGCGCGAGATCTTACAGCAGGAGGAGGGGGGAGGGAGGGAGAGCGAGAGGCGGCACAGAGGATTAGGAGGTGGCGCAGAAGTCCGGAAAGGCGGCGCTGGGCACGAACGGCGGCGGGTGCGGCCGACACCTTGCATTCATTAACATCCCCTTGGGCACCTTATTTGTTTGACTGACAGGTTAGTAAAAGCTAAATAAGCCCACAGATGACATTTATAAGCCCACATTAGGAATCGTAAAGACGCCCTGAACATCAGCATATTTTTAGCTGACAGGGGTGAAACCTGGTGACAGAATCCCTTTAATGTGTTATGTTATTTAGACACAGCTCTCAGCATGCTTAGCCAGCCTTCTATCTGACTGGCTAAGCATGCTGAGTGCTGTGTCCATAAATCATAACACAGCTCTATGAAAATTACTGTTTCTAGCTGCTGTTGTCCACAGTCCACAGCAGCTAGAAAACAGTAATCTTCATAGTCATGTTAAATGATCACTATAGTGTCAGGAAAACAAAGCGGTTTTCCTGACACTATAGTGACCTGAGGGTGCCCCCACCCTCAGGGTCCCCCTCCCGTGGTCCCCCTCCATGTTGCCAAGATAGACGCCAAATGAAGGGGTAGTTGCAGGAACAAAATACTTTAATGGTATCGATAAAATATATATGTAATTAAGACACTGAGTGCAGTTCCATAAAAAGGCCCAGCAAAATCCTCAGCACCAGGCCCATGATGTTCTTAATCCGGCCCTGCACAGACCATTTAAAATAATAGAGCTTTCTCTGGTTGGGGGCAACAAGTGTAATGGTTACAAAACAGGGACACTTAGCATGCCTTATAAAGTCACATAGAGCTTGATGGTTACACGTATTGATACACAGCTTGGAGATTACAATGTCTAATGGGCATGCAGCTTGACAAATCTAGTCTCTTAATGCTCCCACATAGTAATTATTCTCCCTTTGTGCCAGCACACAGTAGTAATTCACGCATTGTGTCCCCTTCACAGTAGTTTTTCCCACATTGTGCCCCCTTCTCAGTAATTATGCCCAAGTATGTGCCCCCTTCACAGGAGTTATGACCAGATATGTGCCCCCTCAGAGTAGTTATGCCAGATATGTGCCCCTTCACACTAGTTATGGCCAGATATGTGCCCCCACACAGGTTATGCCAGATATGTGCTCCCTCACAGTACTTATGACAGATATGTCCCGCCTTCACTGGAAATTTAAAAAAGCAACTAAATTCTCACCTAGTTCCGCCGATGAGCTGCGCTCTACAGCAGCACGATATGCCCTCTCACATCGTTCTGCTGCGTAGGAGAATGAGGAGGAGCACACTCCGATTCCACCAATTCTCCTCCACAGACCAGAGGACACTGAAACAGAGCAAGTCCTCCTCAGAACTCCACAGCTCTCCCTCTCCTAAGGACTAGGTTAATGGAAAGTGGGGGAGCTGAGCTGAATGGTGAAGTGGAGAGGGGATGGCTCCCTGCTTCACCATCAGCTGTCTCTGTGCCCTGTGGATGCAATGCAGTAACAACTGAGAGCGGGACATACCTCAGCCGTTCCTGGCCTGCGGGACAGCCACTGAAATCCGGGACTGTCCCTCCAGATCTGGGATGGTTGGGAGGTATGTAACTGCATTATCCTTCTGTACAACCTCTGAGTTCAGTGGAGACATAACAGGGCACCTGTAAGGCTACTTTCACATCTGCTGTTTTGTAATGTCAGGAAAAAAATGTTGCGTGTGGAGTTTTTTGTCTTGTCGATTCTCTGCATATTTGCCTGGTAGCGGTCAGATCTCTGCCAGACCCCATTATAGTCAATAGGGTCCGGCGGGCAGCGGTATCCGACAATGGCAGTTCCGGAGAACTCTGGCAGGCTATTCTCTGTAGGAAAGCCTGCCAAGAGCCCTGCCACACATGTGAAACTAGCCTAAGAGAGATGAAACCTACATGAACTGTTGAACTATAATGTGACTGTTGCTGGAACACTTCAGCTTTGCAATGTTACATTTATAAATGGTATTATATATCCCAGCACTTAATGTGCCATGTAGATATACTGTATATGATTTACCATGTAGTGTGCCTTTAAGCCAGCAAGGGAATGGGAACTGTTGTATAATGTAAATGCTGGGAGCTAAACTGAGCTTATACTGACATCTACTGACCAATGATATTATCACAGTTGGATAATACCAGCAGGTGAAAGACCTATGACTAATTAGTGTAAGGTCCTTAAAAGGGTTGCTTGAGGTAGTAAAAGCTCAGGCAATCTCTAAAATGGCTTAAAGACTTTCCAGTCTGTTTATTACTGGTCCAGTTTTCCAGACGCTGTTTCTTTACAAACAGCAGCGGTAAAGTGTCAGGATATGAAATATGACCACTAGTGTTGATCGAGCACCAAAGTGCTCAGGTAGAACACATTGCGATGCTCGGGTGCTCTACAATGGGAGAAACCGAGCATTAAAACAGGCACCCCCTACTCTGAAGAGGGGAGGGTGTCGGGTTCCACTGAGGTCCATGCAGAAGATCGCTGTACAGTGAGGGAATCCCCGGCTTAGGAGTCCCTGCTCTGACTCCATATATACAGGTGAAACTCGAAAAATTAGAATATTGTGCAAAGTTAATTTATTTCAGTAATGCAACTTAAAAGGTGAAACTAATATATGAGATAGACTCATTACATGCAAAGCGAGATATTTCAAGCCTTTATTTGTTATAATTTGGATGATTATGGCTTACACCTTATGAAACCCCAAAGTCACAATCTCAGGTACACTTTGCTCAGGAGATATGGATTAATTAGCTGACTAGAGTTGTAACACTTTGAGCCTAGAATATTGAACCTTTTCACAACATTTTAATTTTAAGCTGCATTAATGCAATTCCTTTTAATTTGCATTACTGAAATAAATGGACTTTTGCACAATATTCAAATTTTTCAAGTTTCTCCTGTAGCTATGTCCATATATGGAGTCAGTGCTTGGGGACACCCAGTATATTTAAATCTAATTTAGCCTCTATTTCTGAAAAGTTTCTGCCAGGATTTGAACTCACAACCTTCTACATTAGAGGCAAGGACTTTAACCACTCGGCTATAAAGCTGAATGATAAAAGTCAGAAAAACCTCATAGTAGTTTGTCATTTAGTAAGTATTCCTATACAGCAGAAGCATAATTTCATAGTTCAGAGTAGGTTAACATGTACCTGTATCCTCTGATGTAGAAGGTTGTGAGTTCAAATCCCGGCAGAAACTTTTCAGAAATAGAGGCTAAATTGGATTTAAATACACTGACTCGAGCATCGTGCTGGAGCACACCAGATATTCGGCCGAACACTGGTGTTTGGCCGAGCATGCTCGCTCAACACTAATGACCACTACAGCCAGCCTTTGTCCTCAGCGGTATACGTGTTCAGTAGCAGTCAGGAAATGGAAGAAGCTGGAAACAGATCCGGTATATATTCCTACATGTAACTAGAGGAGATGATCGATATTGGAAATAAATGTACACCATCTCAGGTATTAACTAGGGAAACTGAAGCAAAAATCCTTTTGCCAGAGCTAAGGGGTACAGTGAAGTCACCTAGTCTGTGCATTCTAGAAACAGCCAAGGCTTGTAAAAGAGACAAGTCCGTAACAAAGAACAACCAGCATGTAAGCAATACTATTTGTAATACTGTGTGTCATGTGGAAGTCATATGGCAATTTATAACAGTGTGCACAGTGCTTGTGAAGTCCTGCTGTAGGCTGATATCTGTAGGCAGCTGGAGGGCCTGCAGGTTGGGCATCCATGCTCTAAAGTGAAGAACGCCCTATCCAGCTGCCCCTATCCTGTAGCATCCACCATTATTGTGAGTGCTGCCGCCCTGAAAATACTGTACTGTCAAAATAAAAGGGTGCAGCTATTAAATTCAAAAATAATAGGACCCAGTGCAGACTTTAGGCATCAAACCCAGACCAGACCCCAAAATAAATACAGACCCCAGATTAGCCCCAAATTCATAACCCCTATAATCTCCACCCCTCCAACCCTTAAATCTGACCCCAAAGTCATGGCCCCTATATGACATCCCCGCGTCCATCCTTTAAGTCATTTTGCGGAATGCACCCAGCCAGCCTTATGATAGAAATGCCTATTCTTGTCTGCAATTGTGTACAAGAATAGGACATGCTCTTTTTTTGTGGGGCCATGGAATGGAAAAACGGATGTGGACAGCACACCATGCACTGTTCGCATCTTTTGCGGCCCCATTGAAATGAAAGGGTCCGTATCCGTCCTGCTAAAAAGCGTAAGCTTATTTCCCCATGTTAGTCAAGTAAAGACCGCTTTGTTTAAGTTACTGTACAACTGTGTCTGCCTGATTACTTCCACCATACTGTACTGATATATCACCACAAATATACATATTGTAAGGGTCTGACACCCCTTACACACTCACAGACTTTACTTCAATTTTCTAGAAGCATAAAGATTTCTGTGGGATTTCATTTCAGTACAGCAGAATAATGAGTGCTTACAGCTGCATAGTACAAAGCTGAAAAGACTCTAGGTGCCAGCCATGTGGATGAGAGCTAAGAGCTGATCAGCCGATCAAAACTTTTGTCTATAACATAACATTTCTGAAAACATCGTTGTGGCGAAACCAACCTCGCCACTGGGTTTTGGAGAGGCCTGTTTACCAGCCTCTTGCCTTACGACTATGGCCCCGGGACATATTACCCTTCAAGAACAGTGTAACAGAACTATGCCGCATGTCTGGACTGTTAATAGGACCGAACGCGGTCAGCGGTGTATACTAAAGATTCTGTGGAACTAAAATCGGATGCGCAAATACACGAACACCGCTGACCCTTACCTTCTTCCATACGGAACTTTCAGCTCCAGAGACTAAGTCCCGTTCGAAGATGGGACTTAGTCGTTTTTCTGCATGAAATTGACCGACCGCACAGCCCAAATCTATGGAACTGTTTTGGGCAGGAAATTGTGCTTGCGGTCGGTCATAAAGGACTTCCACTAAACTTTTGATCCGCTGCAGGGATTTGTGTGATTTTTGGAAGTGTTTATATTTGATGTATGCTGAGTTTAAATATGTAATTTTTATGGAGATGGAATGTATGGTTTTAAAGTTATAGAGTATGTTTAAAAACTGTATTTTTACTGTCTGTGATAGTTATGTTAATCCATAATTATATCCCAGACAGAAGGGAGGATTTTGTGTATTTGGGTGGGGATTCCTGTCCTGTTGTCTCTCTGTGTGTATTGGCGATGTCCTTTGTCCTGAGAGATAATTGAATTACTTCTCGGTTGTCTCCAGGACAGAGGATATTGTGTATTCGTCTGTCTGTGGTGATTGCATCAACCCAGTGTGAGGTAATTCTATCACGGACAGAGGGGAGGATTTTGTGGGGATGTGTTGTAATATATTGATTGGTTGTATTTCAAACCCCTGTGGGCAGTACTATGTTTTTGGTTTGTGAATAAAAGAGGCTGTACGTGAAGTACAGTCAGTTCCTGTTTTAACCCTCAAAGTGAAGTGTCGTCTCATTCTTGGGGGGAGGATTTATGGTATGCTGTTCCAGTTTGACTGCTAGGATCGTAAACCTATTCGTATGGTTTCCTATTCCACTGGCTACAGCATTCATATATTGGAAGAGGATTTATCTGCTTCTTCGGTTCGGTGATGGTGGTGTCTGCCAGAGTGCTTGGAGACCTCAGGAAAACGCTAGGAGCATCGTCAACGGAGGTACCCAGTCGGGGTGCCAGGTGATCCGTTACAATCGTGATCCGTTAACTATAGTCAATTTTCAAATGGTATTATGCATAGCAATTCTAGTTTTTACAAGGACAAATAATGACAGTAAAAAAGTTACTAATGCAACAGGAAGACTCCTTGGGTAATATCGGCAAAAGGAAGTCAACAGCTAAACATCTAAACACAGTACAGCAGAATAATGAGTGCTTACAGCTGCATAGTACAAAGCTGAAAAGACTCTGGGTGCCAGCCATGTGGATGAGAGCTAAGAGCTAATCAGCCGATCAAAACTTTTGTCTATAATATAACATTTCTGAAAACATTGTGATCCGTTAACTATAGTCAATTTTCAAATGGTATTATGCATAGCAATTCTAGTTTTTACAAGGACAAATAATGACATAAAAAAAAGTTACTAATGCAACAGGAAGACTCCTTGGGTAATATCGGCAAAAGGAAGGCAACACCTAAGCCACAGAAACTGTTCTTCATTCTTCATGTAGTGTCTCGTACTGTGGACATTATAATCATGATGATGACACTTCCTGTGGTGGAGTTTTGTGAAAACAGTATTTACGGTATATGGAGGAAGAATAAATGATTATCATGACTGTTAATCGAGCAGAACACTTCACGATGCCCGGGTGTTCTACCGAGCACAATGGAAGAACCCCAGGCACCCCCTGCTCTGAAGAGGGGAGGGTGTCGGGATTCTAGTTTGGCTTAGGAGTCCCTGCTCTGACTCCATATACAGCTATGTCCATATATGGAGTCAGTGCTTGGAGACACCCCAGTGTATTTAAATGTAGCTTGTATTTCAAAGAAGTTTCTGCCAGGATTCAAACTCACAACCTTCTGTACTAGAGGCAAGGCACTTAACCACTTTTCTATAATAGCTGCATAGCCAGTTACTATTAAAAAAATAAACTTTAACTGCACTGTACTTCTACTGAGACCTATACAGTAGAAGTCTCATTTTATTTTATTTTTTTGTGACTGGCCATGCAGCTATATAGTGTACTGGTTAAAGTTCTGGGCTGTGATGCAGAAGCTGTGAGTTCAAATCCTGTCACAAATAAATAGAGGCTAATCTTAATTTAAATATACATACACATATATATATATATATATATATATATATACACACACACAGTCAGGTCCATAAATATTGGGACATCGACACAATTATAAAATTTTTGGCTCTATACACCACCACAATGGATTTGAAATGAAACAAACAAGATGTGCTTTAACTGCAGACTGTCAGCTTTAATTTAAGGGTATTTACATCCAAATCAGGTGAACGGTGTAGGAATTACAACAGTTTGCATATGTGCCTCCCCCTTGTTAAGTAATGGGACAAAATAATATTCATAAATCAAACTTTCACTTTGTAATACTTGGATGCAAATCCTTTGCAGTCAATTACAGCCTGAAGTCTGGAACGCATAGACATCACCAGAAACTGGGTTTCATCCCTGGTGATGCTCTGCCAGGCCTCTACTGCAACTGTCTTCAGTTCCTGCTTGTTCTTGGGGAATTTTCCCTTCAGTTTTGTCTTCAGCAAGTGAAATGCATGCTCAATCCGATTCAGGTCAGGTGATTGACTTGGCCATTGCATAACATTCCACTTCTTTCCCTTAAAAAACTGTTTGGTTGCTTTTGCAGTATGCTTTGGGTCATTGTCCATCTGCACTGTGAAGCGCCGTCCAATGAGTTCTGAAGCATTTGGCTGAATATGAGCAGATAATATTGCACAAAACACTAAAGAATTCATCCTGCTGCTTTTGTCAGAAGTCACATCATCAATAAATACAAGAGAACCAGTTCCATTGGCAGCCATATATGCCCACACCATGACACTGCCACCACCATGCTTCACTGATGAGGTGGTATGCTTAGGATCATGAGCAGTTCCTTTCCTTCTCCATACTCTTCTCTTCCCATCACTCTGGTACAAGTTGATCTTGGTCTCATCTGTCCATAGGATGTTGTTCCAGAACTGTGAAGGCTTTTTTAGATGTTGTTTGGCAAACTCTAATCTGGCCTTCCTGTTTTTGAGGCTCACCAATGGTTTACATCTTGTGGTGAACCCTCTGTATTCACTCTGGTGAAGTCTTCTCTTGATTGTTGACTTTGACACATACACCTACCTCCTGGAGAGTGTTCTTGATCTGGCCAACTGTTGTGAAGGGTGTTTTCTTCACCAGGAAAATAATTATTTGGTCATCCACCACAGTTGTTTTCAGTGGTCTTCAGGGTCTTTTGGTGTTGCTGAGCTCACCAGTGCATTCCTTCTTTTTAAGAATGTTCTAAACAGTTGTTTTGGCCACACCTAATGTTTTAGCTATCTCTCTGATGGGTTTGTTTTGTTTTTTCAGCCTAATGATGGCTTGCTTCACTGATAGGGACAGCTTTTTGGATCTCATCTTGAGAGTTGATAGCAACAGATTCCAAATGCAAATAGTACACTTGAAATGAACGCTGGACCTTTTATCTGCTCATTGTAATTGGGATAATGAGGGAATAACACACACCTGGCCATGGAACAGCTGAAAAGCCAATTGTCCCATTACTTTTGGTTCCTTAACAAGTGGGAGGCACATATGCAAACTGTTGTAATTCCTACACCGTTCACCTGATTTGGAAGTAAATACCTTCAAATTAAAGATGCCAGTCTGCAGTTAAAGCACATCTTGCTAGTTTCATTTCAAATCTAGTCTTAGTATGACTATCTTCACAGATTGTAAGGTATGGTTCACGGATAGTAAGAGCTTGGATTTCCCCTAGTCTACGAGCTGATGTGATAGCTACTAGAAATATAATTTTCAAGGTTAAGTTTCTTAAACTGCATTCATGTAAAGGTTCAAAGGGTGGCTTTATTAAGGCATTGAGAACTAGCGACAGATCCCAAAGTGGAACCGGGGACTTTAGTGTTGGTCTAATCCATGTCGTTGCCTTTAGAAACGTGTTTACCCATCGATTTTCTGAAAGAGAGTAATTTAGGAACCAGCTTAAGGCTGCTATCTGAACCTTAAGGGTACTGGGTTTAAGACCCATATTGAACCCTTCTTGGAGAAAATCTAGAACGTCTCCTAGACTCGGGAGTAGAGGATTTTTTTCCCTCAGTGTCATCCAGGAGCAGAATTTTTTCCAAATTTTATTATAAATAGCAGAAGTAACCTGTCGAGGGTGGAGTGCAAAAAATGATTTGACAGCGTAGTGTGAATTCACCTCTGGGTGTGGCCGAGAATGAAATTAGTAGAACAGAAGCTCTAAATGTGAGTGGAGCATAAACATGATGTAACAGTGAAAGTGAATGCAGCTCTGAAACAAGCCTAGTATGAACATGTTGTGACAGCGGACGTGTAAACACAGCTCTCACAGTGAGCAGAGCAAACATGGTATATCAGTTGACGCATGAACGCAGCTCTGGTTGAGAGTGGAGCAAGGTGTGAACACCAGGGTGGTGCGTCCCGAGAATAAAAATAGAGTAACAGTAGCAGCTGTAAGCCGAGTACACAACAAGTAATAACAGGCGTGTAATACGGATCCGGCTGTCGGCTGGGTACAGAATGAGATGTAACAGCCAACAGGTGCCCACAGCTTGAATGTGAGACCAATCTGAGTGAATACGAACCAAGAGTAGGAAAGTGCTGGAAAGTAAAGACGTGCGGATGCAGCATAAGACATGAAATAAAGTTTTCAAAGACAGTTTACATAATGGCTTTGCTTCTTTGTACAATCATAACCGTGAAGGAACAATCTTCTCTACCATTTTTTTGGGTCTTCCCTACAGTCTTTTTATGCCATATTATTCGCTGTTTTAACTGCACAGCTAGATGCATTTCACTCAGAAACAGGGGGCGTATTCCTTCTGTGGAATCTACCAGCACTGTACTGCTGTGACATCTTTTCCCTTACTTCTCACTATGTGTGTTTTCCGCTCTGGAGCTGACAGAACAGATAAGGAAGGGGGAAATAACATTTACAGAAAGGCCGGAGACTCCTGTGAATTCAGAAGCAGTGTAGAAGCAGTTCTTTTATGAGGCTCAGGATCTCAGCTAGCTCTAACACAACCCAATTTCCTGTGAGTCATCTTCTGAGTTTTTGTTACTAGTGACAGATCTTCCCCGACAACAGGCAGTGAAAATTAGGTGGAAGTAAGACCTCTAGTGGCCTTGACTTTACAGCTTTTTCAGGTGGATGCAGACATATTTTTTAAATGAAGTGATTTAGGAATTTGCATCATTCTTTATTAAATAAAATGAAACTATGTAAAAGTCCTGTGACTGTTCTCCTGAGTGTAGCAACATACAGTACATACTGTCAGAAAGCCTGAGAAACTAAGTTGTGGTGTGATATTGTCTGGTGCAAGAAGTAACTGAAACATCATCTCAATAAAGTAAACACAACTATTCACATCCACTTAATAAAATGAAGCAATAGCTGACAGTCAGATTGACAAATAAGTTTTTTTTTTGGGATGACCAGAAAGATGTACCTATAGGAATGTATAATAGAAGGATATTGATATGACGGTATGGGGCTGTTTTTTAGGGTGTGGGCTAGAACCCTTATTTCCAGTAAAGGGTAATGTAATGCTACAGCATACAAAGACATTTTATACAAGTACCATATATGCTTCCAGCCTTCTGACAACAGTTTGGCGAAGGTCCTTTACTATTACAGAACAGTATGACCGTGCCCCTGTGCACAAAGCAAGGTCCATAAAACCATGGTATGACAAATTTAGAATGGAGAAATGCGAGTGTCCTACACAGTGACCTTAGCTCCATGAAACACCTTTGGGATGAATTGGAACACTGATTGTAAACCAGACCTTATCATGAAACATCAGTGCCTATCCCAGCCCACTTGATGAACCTTATAAAATTTTTCCCTTAGTTTTTTGTTCATATCAGCCTCTTCTTCACAACATCCCGAGTTTCATGGTATGGTATAAGCTAGGCAGGGGCGTAACTAGAAGTGACTTGGCCCCACAGCAAATATTTGTAAGGGCCCCTCCAGCGCGCTTTGCACCACCCTCCTCCTGTGTAAACCCCACTCCTTTGGCACAGTGTAGCGGTATACTGTATATTGTGAGGCACAGTGTAGCGGTATACTGTATATTGTGTGGCACAGTGTAGAGGTATACTGTATATTGTGTGGCACAGTGTAGAGGTATACTGTATATTGTGTGGCACAGTGTAGAGGTATACTGTATATTGTGTGGCACAGTGTAGAGGTATATTGTATATTGTGTGGCACAGTGTAGAGGTGTACTGTATATTGTGTGGCACAGTGTAGAGGTATACTGTATATTGTGTGGCACAGTGTAGGCTGTGTGTGTATAACATAAACATATTTCATATGAAAACTTACAGTTACTTGACCCTTGGGGATCTCGGACACCACTTCAACACTTGGCCGGGGGCTCGGCAGAGCTGATGTTGTGCTTTATCCTAATGAGAAATATTTCATAATAAGGATTTGGAGAAGGGGCAGAGGGATAGCAGAGCAGGGGGAGGCTGGTGCTGCTACTAGGGGGTCATACCATGGGGGAGTAATAAAGCCCACTATAATGCCCCCCCCCCCCCCAGTAGTAATAATTCTGTCACGGCCATGCCCATGACCGTGACTCCTTTACCGCATGCAGTTGCCTGCGGTTTTGTATGGGCGTTCAACCACGGGTGAGGGCCGCTTGTCTGTGGCCTCACTTGTGGTTGCCGCGGGCAACCAGTGTTGCATTTTGCAGCAGAGCAGCCTGAGCGTTCCTAGGCAGCTTGCTGCCCTGGCATGCGGTCACACCTAGCAACCTTTTTGTTAGGTGTGTGTGTTGTGTGCACCGTGTGGTATGTTATTGTGTGCACTTTCCCTTTATGTATGTGTGTTTTCCCTTCTGTGGCATTGGAAGGGTTAACTTCCTTCCCAGGGTGTGTGTGATGTCACTGGTTGTGTCCAACCTTTGGGTGTGGCCACTTTGGCCTATATATACCCTCTCTCTAGCAGGGCTCAGTAGGTTGCTTCAGTCTTGCTAGCTGAGGCAGCCTCCTGTGCTTTCCATTCCTCTGTGAGAGCCACCACTGTGGTCATAGGTTTAAGTTCAGGTTTTATGTCTTATTAAGTTTATGCTTACCTGTATGTGTCATGTCTGGGTGATGGTCTGTTGGGATTTTCCTATGTTGGTTTGTGCAGCTAATGGTTCTGGATTCTCTGTGTCAGGGATCCAGTCAGCAAGGCTGTGGCAGGTTGGTTGAGCTACTGAGTTCACCTGCCATTTCCGTTAGTCTGTTTATGTTTCCCCTTTTTCCCAACAGCTTGGCCGTTGAGACTCCTGCTCCTCCGTGCCTAGGAGGAGTGGGTTGTCTTACTCAGCTCCTAGCTTAGGGCCATCTTGAGGGCTAGCAGGGACTTCTAGGTTCCAGAGCATGAGCCCTCCTACCATCAAGGTTGGCTCATGTAGCTAGGAGCCAGGGTCAGGTTAGGGATGCTTTTAGGAGGTGACCTGCTCCCTAATCCTGTCTTCTTGGTCAAGCAGCCATACCATCACCTGGCTGCACACGGCTGAGGATTTCCCCCATCCTCAAATTCTCCTTATAATGTGACAGTGCAAAAATACCCCCTTGTAATGCCCCCAGTTGAGCTAATGTCCCCATAGTGCCCCCATAGTGCCCCCATAATGTCCCAGTATAAAATACCCCTATATAGTGCCCCCAGTAAATTCCCCCATAGTGTTCCTCTCCCCCCTTCCTGCTAGTGCCCCCCATAATGTACCAGTATAAAATGACCCATATATAGTGCCCCAGTAGATGCCCCTCAGTGTCCGGCCTCTGATAGGCTGCCGGCCTATTGTCCCCCATAATGCCCCCCAATAATGTGCCAGTAAGTGTCCCCATAGATGCCCCCCCATCATGTGCCAGTATCAAGTGCCTCTCTCCTCCCCCCACATGTCCCAGTATCATAGTGCCATCTCCCCCCCAAAAAAAGTGCCAGTATCAAGTGCCTCTCTCCCCCCATGTGCCAGTATCATAGTGCCAAACCCACCCATGTGCCAGTATCAAGTGCCAACCCCCCCCACATGCCAGTATCAAGTGCCTCTCTCCTCCCCCCCATGTCCCAGTATCATAGTGCCATCTCCCCCCCCCCACAAAAAAAGTGCCAGTATCAAGTGCCTCTCTCCCCCCCCCCACCATGTGCCAGTATCAGGTGCCAACCCCTCTCCCCCCCATGTGCCAGTATCAGGTGCCTCTCTCCCCCCCACCATGTGCCAGTATCAGGTGCCAACCCCTCTTCCCCCCATGTGCCAGTATCAGGTGCCTCTCCCCCCCAGGTGCCAGTATCAGGTGCCAACGCCCCTCCCCCCCCAGGTGCCAGTATCAGGTGCCTCTCCCCCCCCATGTGCCAGTATCAGGTGCCAACCCCCCCTCCCCCCCAGGTGTCAGTATCAAGTGCCTCTCTCCTCCCCCCCATGTCCCAGTATCATAGTGCCATCTCCCCCCCCCCACAAAAAAAGTGCCAGTATCAAGTGCCTCTCCCCCCCATGTGCCAGTATCAGGTGCCAACCCCCCTCCCCCCCCAGGTGCCAGTATCAGATGCCAACCCCTCTCCCCCCCATGTGCCAGTATCAGGTGCCTCTCTCTCCCCCCCATGTGCCAGCATCAGGTGCCTCTCCCCCCCCATGTGCCAGTATCAGGTGCCAACCCCCCTCCCCCATGTGCCAGTATCAAGTGCCCCCCGCTCCCCCATGGCAGTAACAGTCGGGTATTAAAAAAATAAAATAAACACTTCTACTTACCTCCATGTCAGCGATGCGATGCAGCCTCTTCCTGTGTCCCGCCCTGTATGTCCATATATGGAGTCAGTGCTTGTATTTCAGAAAAGTTTCTGCTGGGATTCGAACCCACGACCTTCTGTAACAGAGGCAAAGCACCTAACCACAAGACCATAAGAGCTGCCTTGCTGCTGACTGAAAAAATATGAGACTTCTACTGTTATAGCTGACTAAGTGTACATCTATACACATGACAGCTGCTCATATATAGAGATATAGCAGAGATGAGTGTGCTGGGACAGCTGTCATATAGAGATATAGAAGTGCTGGGTGTGTTGGGGCAGCTGTCATGTGTATAGATGTACACTTAGCCAGCTATAACAGTAGAAGTCTCATATTTTTTCAATCAGTTGCAATGCCTCCTTTATGGCTGTGTGGGTAAATGCTTTGCCACTGATACATTGGAGGTTGTGGGTTTGAATCACAGACACTTTAGGAGACTGTAAGATTAGATCACATTAGCGAGGGGGCCTGGTCAGCCGCTGCTGCTGTGAAGGGGCCCTGAACATTAAGACAAGAATCGATATTTAACTAACTTGAAAATAAACACGCTGCCGGGGCGCTGGGCCCCGAAGCAGCTGCTTCCCCAAGTTACGCGGCTGCCTGTGTGTGTGTTAATAAAAAATAAAAAAACTGAATGCGTTCCGGACGGGCCCCCAGTGGCGTAGGGCCCTATAGCCACTGCTATGGTTGCTATGGCGATCCCTACGTCACTGAAGCTAGGGTTCATGCAGACAACCGTGGTTTTTGTTCACATCCGACCCGCATTTTCTGTCGATCGGATACAGACCCATTCACTTCAATGGGGCAGCAAAGATAGAAGGAGATATAAGAGCAAAGATGAGCTTAGAGAGTAAATGAGCAAAGAATTAAGTAGATGGGGAAAAAGGGGAACGAACAGAGTAGTTGGCACATACCACATTATAAACGGATGTAAAGGATACAGTAGATGGCATCCGGAAATCACGCTAATTGATCTATAATGAAGAGGGAACGAACATATCAGTCAGAGATGGATGCAACTATACCATTGACCAAATTGGAAAATGAGAGATAAATATGTATAATACATTACAATTTCAACATGCATAAGGGCAATGGCGACATCAAATGGACAATGGCATATGATAAGAAGTAAAAAATGACATCTTATATGGTATGAGACCTTGTATCTCATATTTCCTATTTAATCCCTTCGATGACCTGGTGTTTCAGTTGTGCAAGATTGTGCCCTGCCGTGTCAAAATGGGACGGAACCGGTAACGGAAGGTTCTTACATCTGATACTCGATATGTGCTGGCATACGCGATCACAGATTTTTTGTGTAGTTTCGCCAACGTAAATTTTACCGCAAGGGCATTTAAGTAAATAGACCACGAACGAAGAGTCACATGTGAAATAACCTTTAATAGGGAAGCTCTTCCCTGATTGTGGATGATAAAATTGCGTACCCTTTTGGACGTTAGAGCACTGTAAACAGTGTACATATGGAAAGGTGCCGGTTTTCTGTGTAGCCAGGAATATCTGTTTAGGGATCTTGTGGGTTGATCCTATATCAGCTTTAACTAGAAGATCACGTAGATTTTTAGGTTGCTGGGTGCAGGCCAATATGGGATTCTTGAATTCAGTTATATCAGGATATGCTTTCTGTAGAATGGGCCAATGGCTTCTGATATTGTTCAGGATTTTTTTAAAGCTAGGATGGCAAGTATGTACAAATGGAATGCGCGTGGATTTAGTAGCGGATTGAGGAATTTTAGATCTCGTTCAGTCTTTGAGAAGATGTTCAGGATGACCCCTATCCAGAAATCTTGTCATCTTTTGCCTATGGAGCGGCCCATTGGATGCTCTGCTTGAATTTCATACCTTTCTCAATACTATCTACTATGAATTACAATTTACCATCCACTTCCATTCTGAAACCATCAATTTCCTTGACACGATGGTCACCAAAGATTTAACAGGAACCCTCTCCACAGACTTTTACAGAAAACCCACTGATTGCAATAACTTACTCCATTACTCGAGCTTCCACTCACAAAATACAAAAAAATTCTTGCCACATTTTCAATACACACGCCTTAGGCATATAGTCACATCGGAACAAACACAACAATTGAGAATAACTGAAATAAAGCATGAGAACGAGATCTAAAATTCCTCAATCTGCTACTAAATCAACGCGCATTCTGTGTTTACACACTTACCATCCTAGCGTTAAAAAAATCCTGAACAATATCAGAAGCCATTGGCCCATTCTACAGAAAGCATATGCCGATATAACTGAATTCAAGAATCCCATATTGGCCTGCACCCAGCAACCTAAAAATCTACGTGATCTTCTAGTTAAAGCTGATATAGGATCAACCCACAAGATCCCTAAACAGATATTCCTGGCTACACAGAAAACCGGCACCTTTCCATGTGTACACTGTTTACAGTGCTCTAACGTCCAAAAGAGTTCGCAATTTTATTAAAGGTTATTTCACATGTGACTCTTCGTTCGTGGTCTATTTACTTAAATGCCCTTGCAGTAAAATTTACGTTGGCAAAACTACAAAAAAAATCTGTGATCGCGTATGCCAGCACAAATCGAGTATCAGACATAAGAACCTCCTATTACCGGTTCCGTCCCATTTTGACACGGCAGGGCACAGTCTTGCACAACTGAAACACCAGGTCATCAAACAAGTAATGCCACATAGAAGAGCAGGAGATCGCATTACACAACTGAAAAGGAGAGAGGCATTTTGGATTCACAAGCTGGATAGCTTGGAACCTAAGGAATTAAATAGGGAATATAAGATACAAGGTCTCATATAAGATGTCATTTTTTACTTCTTATCATACATGCCATTGTCCATTTGATGTCGCTATTGCCTTTATGCATATTGCAATTGTAATGTATTATACATATTTATCTATCATTTTCCAATTTGGTCAATGGTATAGTTGCATCCATCTATGACTGATATGTTCATTCCCTCCCTCTCCATTATAGATCAATTAGCGTGATTTCCAGATGCCATCTACTGTATCCTTTACATCTGTTCATAATGAGTTATGTGCGAACTACTCTGTTCATTCCCCTATTTCCCCATCTACATGACTCTTTGCTAATTTACTTTCTAAGCTCATCTTTGCTCTTATATCTCCTTTCACTGTGTTAGCTGCCTATAATAGTTCATCTGTTCATAGTATTTCTACTTCATTCTCACTAATACAGCTATCTATAATATTTGTCTGCTTGTGGAGAGACCTGCAAAAAGAGAAGAGCCGATAGCCCTGTATGGAAACCTGCGGAAAGACCATTGATAACATACTGTACCCAGTCTGCATGTGGATGGGACCCTAACAGGATAAGACAACATCCCTGTACAGACTAAAGGCTAAGACAAACTCTGGTATGCTGAGTTTCTATTCAACCTCACATCCTTGGATTTGGGGACCATCGGGACCTCCCCACGGACTATGGTCCTGTTGTCTGGCGCCTCATGGGCTATTATGAGTAGGGACGCTGTATCGCCTGCCTCGACCGACTCTAGCCTGGCCTGAAAGTTCAACATTGATGACGCCATGGAGTTGATGGCCACATGCAATTGCGTAAACCTGCGGATTTTGGACCTCCGGCACTGAAGACAGAAGACGGAACAGTTCCGCCTTCCTTGCAGAAGCTGGAAATGGAATGCCTCTTTTGGATAACTCTGCCATCAACTTGGGCACAGTCCATGACCTTAATGATGGTGTGGAGTCTCTTGCGGAATGTGACACCACGCTCCCACGGGATGATGATGTATCGCCCATCAATGATTCTTGAGACATCCTACTAAAACACAACATGAATAATGCAGAAGATGAATACCCAACACCAGTTTGTGCCATTCACCAGTATCACGGACCACCGATGTGCCAAGAACCGCCGTACCAGCACACGAGATGCCGTCCAGCATGAGGAGCACCCCTTCACCAAAGTGACTGAATATGGGAAGATGTGTACATAGCAGAATAGAATGTGACCTAAGTAGCCTTGCAAGCCCTGAACGAGTGTAGACTGAGACATGAGAGTGGACGAGGCATACAGTGTAGGACCGTATCCTGTGGTCGTGACAGGACTTAACGTGTCTGTAGACGTGACAGACGTATCGAATTGATGCCTGTAGTCGTGACAGGACTTAAACGTGTCTGTAGACATGACAGACGTATCGAATTCATGCCTGTAAATGTGACAGGACTTAAGGTTTTTCTTCTTTTTTTTAAATATATATATTTTTTCTCTCTTTTGTTTCTTTTTTTTAAATTAAACTGCACTTTTTTTTTCTTTTCTTTTGTTTCTTTATTTTTTTTGGCAACTGCTACCTTTTTGATGAAATGACTGAACGTAGCTGAACATGTTAAAAACTTAGTATTAGCAACTGTACCAACCCCCTAGTCTTAAGGCTAAGTTCACACAAACGTGTGTGATCTGTGGCCGTATTGCGGGCCACAAATCACGGGCCGCAAATCGACGGGCCGCAATACACGGCCACAGTTCCGTGTAAATTCCGCATCACGGATGCGGACCCATTCACTTCAATGGGTCCGCAAATCCGGAATCGCGGAACGGCCGCACGGGACGGGACCCCTCGGAAGCACTACGGAGTGCCTCCGTGGGGTTACGTCCCGTACTTCCGTTCCGCAAAAAGATAGAACAAGTCCTATCTTTTAGCGGAACGGGCGGATCGCGGACCCATTAAAGTGAATGGGTCCGCAATCCGATGCGGCTGACCTACGGCCGGCGATCGTGCATTGCGGCCCGCTTTTTGCGGGCCGCAGCATAGTCACGGGTCACACACGTTCGTGTGAACTCCGCCTACATCTACTCCCGTGATGCCCAATAGCTTACTTTGACCCTGATGCTAAATGTGTCTACTAAGAATAGCTGCGTCTGCTGGTACGAAGCCGTGCATCGGGTGGATAGAAGGAGCCATGAACCTATTGACGCATATATGAAAGAAAAACCTGTAGACAATTAACCCAATAATTGATAAGTAGCGCATTGCTTGAGATGACCCCACTAGAAGAGATGATGGGCAATCAACTTGCGACACACGCTGCGGAACCTTAAAGAGTCCCCTTGTATTTGATTTTTCTTTTTCTTCAAACTGTCCCCTTTTTTATTTTTTTTAAACCCAAACTCCCCCTTTTTTTTTTATATCACTATCATCTGCTGCCTGGAGGCTGCAGCAGACCAGATAAATCAAGAGCCTACCAGAAGCAAAGCAGCCTTGCATTCACCCCTGCCTCACTACGAGCACGGCGGCCCGTGCTATACATTACAATGTGTCGAGAGCAGAGTCGCGCTAAAAGTCTGTCGCGTGGGGAGACGATTTTTATTATTATTCTTTTTTTATTTTTTATTAACCTCTTCAGGACACAGGGCGTACAGGTACACCCTTATGTCCTGGTACTTAAGGACACAGGGCATACCTGTACGCCCTGTGTATTTCTGATTACCTCGGCTAAATGCCTGGGGGGGGTCCCGTGACCCCCCCATGTCGGCGATCGCCGCAGACCGCAGGTCAATTCAGACCTGCCGTTTGCGGCTTTTACCTATTGCGGCGGCGGGCGGAGCCATCGGGTCCCCATGAAACTCATACAGCGAATGCATTCCAACACAGAAGTATTGGAATGCATTGTAAAGGATTAGACCCCCAAAATTTCAAGTCCCAAAGTGGGACAAAAAATTAAGTGAAAAAAAAGTTGAAAAAATAAAGTTTTCCCCCCAAAAATTTAAACGTTTCAAGTAAAAATAAACAAAAACGTCATTTTCCCCAAATATTGTTAAAAAAAATTGGTAAGTAATAGGGGGGGAAAAAAGTATACATATTTGGTATCGCCGCGTCCGTATCGACCGGCTCTATAAACATATCACATGACCTAACCCCTCAGATGAACACCATAAAAAATAAAAAATAAAAACTGTGCTAAATAAACAATTTTTTTGTCACCTTACATCACAAAAAGTACAACAGCAAGCGATTAAAAAGGCCTTTGCCCACCAAAATAGTACCAATCTATCCGTCACCTCATCCCGAAAAAAATGAGCCCCTACCTGAGACAATCTCTCAAAAAATAAAAAAACTATGGCTCAGAATATGGAGACACTAAAACATAATTTTTTTTGTTTTAAAAAAGCTGTTATTGTGTAAAACTTACATAAATAAAAAAAAAGTATACATATTAGGTATCGCCGCGTCCGTATCGACTGGCTCTATAAAAATATCACATGACCTAAAATAGTGCCAATAAAACCGTCATCTCATCCCGCAAAAATCATACCCTACCCAAGGTAATCTCCCAAAAACTGAAAAAATTATGGCTCTCAGACTATGGAAACACTAAAACATGATTTTTTTTGCTTCAAAAATAAAATCATTGTGCAAAACTTACATAAATAAAAAAAAAGTATACATATTAGGTATCGCCGCATCCGTATCGACCGGCTCTATAAAAATATCACATGACCTAACCCCTCAGAACACCGTAAAAAATGTAAAATAAAAACTGTGCTAAATAAACAATTTTTTGTCACCTTACATCACAAAAAGTGTAATAGCAAGCGATCAAAAAGTCACACGCACCCCAAAATAGTGCCAATAAAACTGTCATCTCATCCCGCAAAAATCATACCCTACCCAAGGTAATCGCCCAAAAACGGAAAAAATTATGGCTCTCAGACTATGGAAACACTAAAACATGATTTTTTTTTTGCTTAAAAAATTAAATCATTGTGTAAAACTTACATAAATAAAAAAAAGTATACATATTAGGTATCGCCGCGTCCGTGACAACCTGGTCTATAAAAATACCACATGATCTAACCTGTCAGATGAATGTTGTAAATAACAAAAAATGAAAACGGTGCCAAAACAGATATTTCTTGTTATCTTGCCTCACAAAAAGTGTAATATAGAGCAACCAAAAATCATATGTACCCTAAACTAGTACCAACAAAACTTCCACCCTATCCTGTAGTTTCTAAAATGGGGTCACTTTTTTGGAGTTTCTACTCTAGGGGTGCATCAGGGGGGCTTCAAATGGGACATGGTGTAAAAAAAAACAGTCCAGCAAAATCTGCCTTCCAAAAACCGTATGGCATTCCTTTCCTTCTGTGCCCTGCCGTGTGCCCGTACAGTAGTTTACAACCACATATGGGGTGTTTCTGTAAATTACAGAATCAGGGCCAAAAAATATTGAGTTTTGTTTGGCTGTTAACCCTTGCTTTGTAAAAGTAAAAAAATAATTTAAATGGAAAATCTGCCAGCAAAGTGAAATTTTGAAATTGTATCTCTATTTTCCATTAATTCTTGTGGAACACCTAAAGGGTTACCGATGTTTGTAAAATCAGTTTTGAATACCTTGAGGGGTTTAGTTTCTTAGATGGGGTCACTTTTAAGGAGTTTCTACTCTAGGGTTGCATCAGGGGGGCTTCAAATGGGACATGGTGTCCAAAAAAACAGTCCAGCAAAATCTGCCTTCCAAAAACCGAATGGCATTCCTTTCCTTCTGTGCCCTGCCGTGTGCCCATACAGTAGTTTACAACCACATATGGGGTGTTTCTGTAAATTACAGAATCAGGGCCAAAAAATATTGAGTTTTGTTTGGCTGTTAACCCTTGCTTTGTAAAAGTAAAAAAAAATTTTTAATGGAAAATCTGCCAACAAAGTGAAATTTTGAAATTGTATCTCTATTTTCCAATAATTCTTGTGGAACACCTAAAGGGTTAACGATGTTTGTAAAATCAGTTTTGAATACCTTGAGGGGTGTAGTTTCTTAGATGGGGTCACTTTTATGGAGTTTCTACTCTAGGGATGCATCAGGGGGGCTTCAAATGGGACATGGTTTCAAAAAAACGAGTCCAGCAAAACCTGCCTTCCAAAAACCGTATGGCATTCCTTTCCTTCTGCGCCCTGCCGTGTGCCCGTACAGCGGTTTACGACCACATATGGGGTGTTTCTGTAAACTACAGAATCAGAGCCATAAATATTGAGTTTGGTTTGGCTGTTAACCCTTGATTTGTAACTGAAAAAAAAAAATATTAAAATGGAAAATCTGCCAAAAAAGTGAAATTTTGAAATTGTATCTCTATTTTCCATTAATTCTTGTGGAACACCTAAAGGGTTAACAAAGTTTGTAAAATCAGTTTTGAATACCTTGAGGGGTGTAGTTTCTAGAATGGGGTCATTTTTGGGTGGTTTATATTATGTAAGCCTCGCAAAGTGACTTCAGACCTGAACTGGTCCCTAAAAATTGGGTTTCTGAAAATTTCTGAAAAATTTCAAGATTTGCTTCTAAACTTCTAAGCCTTGTAACATCCCCAAAAAATAAAATCTCATTCCCAAAATGATCCAAACATGCAGTACACATATGGGGAATGTAAAGTAATAACAATTTTGGAGGTATTACTATGTATTATAGAAGTAGAGAAATTGAAACTTGGAAATTTGCAATTTTTTACAAATCTTTGCTAAATTTGGTATTTTTTTATAAATAAAAATGAATTTTTTTTTACTTCATTTTACCAGTGTCATGAAGTACAATATGTGACGAATAAACAATCTTAGAATGGCCTGGATAAGTCAAAACGTTTGAAAGTTATCACCACTTAAAGTGTCACTGGTCAGATTTGCAAAAAATGGCCTGGTCCTTAACCACCTCCGGACCGCTGTACGCACAGACGCGTCCTGGAGGTGGTTGATTCATTCCGCCTGGACGCATATACGCGTCATCTCGCGAGACGCGAGATTTCCTATGAACGCGCGCACACAGGCGCGCGCGCTCACAGGAACGGAAGGTAAGAGAGTTGATCTCCAGCCTGCCAGCGGCGATCGTTCGCTGGCAGGCTGGAGATGTGTTTTTTTTAACCCCTAACAGGTATATTAGACGCTGTTTTGATAACAGCGTCTAATATACAGTACCTGTTACCTGGTCCTCTGGTGGTCCCCTTTGTTTGGATCGACCACCAGAGGACACAGGTAGCTCAGTAAAGTAGCACCAAGCACCACTACACTACACTACACCCCCCCCCCGTCACTTATTAACCCCTTATTAGCCCCTGATCACCCCTGATCACCCCATATAGACTCCCTGATCACCCCCCTGTCATTGATTTCCCCCCTGTCATTGATCACCCCCCTGTCATTGATCACCCCCCTGTAAAGCTCCATTCAGACGTCCGCATGATTTTTACGGATCCACTGATAGATGGATCGGATCCGCAAAACGCATCCGGACGTCTGAATGAAGCCTTACAGGGGCGTGATCAATGACTGTGGTGATCACCCCATATAGACTCCCTGATCACCCCCCTGTCATTGATTACCCCCCTGTCATTGATTACCCCCCTGTAAAGCTCCATTCAGACGTCCGCATGATTTTTACGGATCAAATGATAGATGGATCGGATCCGCAAAACGCATCCGGACGTCTGAATGAAGCCTTACAGGGGCATGATCAATGACTGTGGTGATCACCCCATATAGACTCCCTGATCACCCCCCTGTCATTGATTACACCCCTGTCATTGATCACCCCCCTGTAAAGCTCCATTCAGATGTCCGCATGATTTTTACGGATGCACTGATAGATGGATCGGATCCGCAAAACGCATACGGACGTCTGAATGAAGCCTTACAGGGGCGTGATCAATGACTGTGGTTATCACCCCATATAGACTCCCTGATCACCCCCCTGTCATTGATTACACCCCTGTCATTGATCACCCCCCTGTAAAGCTCCATTCAGATGTCTGCATGATTTTTACGGATGCACTGATAGATGGATCGGATCCGCAAAACGCATCCGGACATCTGAATGAAGCCTTACAGGGGCGTGATCAATGACTGTGGTGATCACCCCATATAGACTCCCTGATCACCCCCCTGTCATTGATTACCCCCCTGTAAAGCTTCATTCAGATGTCCGCATGATTTTTACGAATGTACTGATAGATGGATCGGATCGGCAAAACGCATCCGGACATCTGAATGAAGCCTTACAGGGGCGTGATCAATGACTGTGGTGATCACCCCATATAGACTCCCTGATCACCCCCCTGTCATTGATTACCCCCCTGTCATTGATTACCCCCCTGTAAAGCTCCATTCAGACGTCCGCATGATTTTTACGGATCCACTGATAGATGGATCGGATCCGCAAAACGCATCCGGACGTCTGAATGAAGCCTTACAGGGGCGTGATCAATGACTGTGGTGATCACCCCATATAGACTCCCTGATCACCCCCCTGTCATTGATTACCCCCCTGTCATTGATTACCCCCCTGTAAAGCTCCATTCAGACGTCCGCATGATTTTTACGGATCCACTGATAGATGGATCGGATCCGCAAAACGCATCCGGACGTCTGAATGAAGCCTTACAGGGGCATGATCAATGACTGTGGTGATCACCCCATATAGACTCCCTGATCACCCCCCTGTCATTGATTACCCCCCTGTAAAGCTCCATTCAGATGTCCGCATGATTTTTACGGATGCACTGATAGATGGATCGGATCCGCAAAACGCATCCGGACGTCTGAATGAAGCCTTACAGGGGCGTGATCAATGACTGTGGTGATCACCCCATATAGACTCCCTGATCACCCCCCTGTCATTGATCACCCCCCTGTCATTGATCACCCCCCTGTCATTGATCACCCCCCCTGTCATTGATCACCCCTCTGTAAGGCTCCATTCAGGCATTTTTTTGGCCCAAGTTAGCGGAATTATTATTTTTTTTTCTTACAAAGTCTCATATTCCACTAACTTGTGTCAAAAAATAAAATCTCACATGAACTCACCATACCCCTCACGGAATCCAAATGCGTAAAATTTTTTAGACATTTATATTCCAGACTTCTTCTCACGCTTTAGGGCCCCTAGAATGCCAGGGCAGTATAAATACCCCACATGTGACCCCATTTCGGAAAGAAGACACCCCCAGGTATTCCGTGAGGGGCATATTGAGTCCATGAAAGATTGAAATTTTTGTCCCAAGTTAGCGGAACGGGAGACTTTGTGAGAAAAAAATTAAAAATATCAATTTCCGCTAACTTGTGCCAAAAAAAAAATAATTCTATGAACTCGCCATGCCCCTCATTGAATACCTTGGGGTGTCTTCTTTCCAAAATGGGGTCACATGTGGGGTATTTATACTGCCCTGGCATTCTAGGGGCCCCAAAGCGTGAGAAGAAGTCTGGTATCCAAATGTCTAAAAATTCCCTCCTAAAAGGAATTTGGGCACCTTTGCGCATCTAGGCTGCAAAAAAGTGTCACACATCTGGTATCGCCGTACTCAGGAGAAGTTGGGGAATGTGTTTTGGGGTGTCATTTTACATATACCCATGCTGGGTGAGAGAAATATCTTGGTCAAATGCCAACTTTGTATAGAAAAATGGGAAAAGTTATCTTTTGTCAAGATATTTCTCTCACCCAGCAAGGGTATATGTAAAATGACACGCCAAAACACATTCCCCAACTTCTCCTGAATACGGCGATACCACATGTGTGACACTTTTTTGCAGCCTAGGTGGACAAAGGGGCCCATATTCCAAAGAGCACCTTTAGGATTTCACAGGTCATTTACCTACTTACCACACATTAGGGCCCCTGGAAAATGCCAGGGCAGTATAACTACCCCACAAGTGACCCCATTTTGGAAAGAAGACACCCCAAGGTATTCCGTGAGGGGCATGGCGAGTTCCTAGAATTTTTTATTTTTTGTCACAAGTTAGTGGAAAATGCTGATTTTTTTTTTTTTTCATACAAAGTCTCATATTCCACTAACTTGTGACAAAAAATAAAAACTTCCATGAACTCACTATGCCCATCAGCGAATACCTTGGGGTCTCTTCTTTCCAAAATGGGGTCACTTGTGGGGTAGTTATACTGCCCTGGCATTCTAGGGGCCCAAATGTTTGGTAAGGAGTTTGAAATCAAATTCTGTAAAAAATGACCTGTGAAATCCGAAAGGTGCTCTTTGGAATATGGGCCCCTTTGCCCACCTAGGCTGCAAAAAAGTGTCACACATCTGGTATCTCCGTACTCAGGAGAAGTTGGGGAATGTGTTTTGGGGTGTCATTTTACATATACCCATGCTGGGTGAGAGAAATATCTTGGCAAAAGACAACTTTTCCCATTTTTTTATACAAAGTTGGCATTTGACCAAGATATTTATCTCACCCAGCATGGGTATATGTAAAAAGACACCCCAAAACACATTCCTCAACTTCTCCTGAATACAGAGATACCAGATGTGTGACACTGTTTTGCAGCCTAGGTGGGCAAAGGGGCCCATATTCCAAAGAGCACCTTTCGGATTTCACAGGTCATTTTTTACAGAATTTGATTTCAAACTCCTTACCACACATTTGGGCCCCTAGAATGCCAGGGCAGTATAACTACCCCACAAGTGACCCCATTTTGGAAAGAAGAGACCCCAAGGTATTCGCTGATAGGCATAGTGAGTTCATGGAAGTTTTTATTTTTTGTCACAAGTTAGTGGAATATGAGACTTTGTATGAAAAAAAAAAAAAAAAATCATCATTTTCCACTAACTTGTGACAAAAAATAAAAAATTCTAGGAACTTGCCATGCCCCTCACGGAATACCTTGGGGTGTCTTCTTTCCAAAATGGGGTCACTTGTGGGGTAGTTATACTGCCCTGGCATTCTAGGGGCCCAAATGTGTGGTAAGGAGTTTGAAATCAAATTCTGTAAAAAATGACCTGTGAAATCCGAAAGGTGCTCTTTGGAATATGGGCCCCTTTGCCCACCTAGGCTGCAAAAAAGTGTCACACATCTGGTATCTCCGTACTCAGGAGAAGTTGGGGAATGTGTTTTGGGGTGTCATTTTACATATACCCATGCTGGGTGAGAGAAATATCTTGGCAAAAGACAACTTTTCCCATTTTTTTATACAAAGTTGGCATTTGACCAAGATATTTCTCTCACCCAGCATGGGTATATATAAAATGACACCCCAAAACACATTCCCCACCTTCTCCTGAGTACGGAGATACCAGATGTGTGACACTTTTTTGCAGCCTAGGTGGGCAAAGGGGCCCATATTCCAAAGAGCACCTTTCGGATTTCACAGGTCATTTTTTACAGAATTTGATTTCAAACTCCTTACCACACATTTGGGCCCCTAGAATGCCAGGGCAGTATAACCACCCCACAAGTGACCCCATTTTGGAAAGAAGAGACCCCAAGGTATTTCGTGATGGGCATAGTGAGTTCATAGAAGTTTTTATTTTTTGTCACAAGTTAGTGGAATATGAGACTTTGTAAGAAAAAAAAAAAAAAATCATAATTTTCCGCTAACTTGTGACAAAAAATAAAAAGTTCTATGAACTCACTATGCCCATCAGCGAATACCTTAGGGTGTGTACTTTCCGAAATGGGGTCATTTGTGGGGTGTTTGTGCTGTCTGGGCATTGTAGAACCTCAGGAAACATGACAGGTGCTCAGAAAGTCAGAGCTGCTTCAAAAAGCGGAAATTCACATTTTTGTACCATAGTTTGTAAACGCTATAACTTTTACCCAAACCATTTTTTTTTTACCCAAACATTTTTTTTTGATCAAAGACATGTAGAACAATAAATTTAGAGCAAAATTTATATATGGATGTCGTTTTTTTTGCAAAATTTTACAACTGAAAGTGAAAAATGTCATTTTTTTGCAAAAAAATCGTTAAATTTCGATTAATAACAAAAAAAGTAAAAATGTCAGCAGCAATGAAATACCACCAAATGAAAGCTCTATTAGTGAGAAGAAAAGGAGGTAAAATTCATTTGGGTGGTAAGTTGCATGACCGAGCAATAAACGGTGAAAGTAGTGTAGGTCAGAAGTGTAAAAAGTGGCCTGGTCTTTCAGGGTGTTTAAGCACTGGGGGCTGAGGTGGTTAAAGGGCTTCTGTCAGCCCACTAAACCGTTTATTTTTTTTTGTTTAATAATAATCCCTACACTGCGATCTCTGCATACATAAGTAAAATAATAATTTTCGTTCAGTAGAATTTGATAAAAAGCTATTTTTATAATATGTAAATTACCTTGCTACCAGCAAGTAGGGCGGCTACTTGCTGGTAGCAGCCGCATCCTCCGACCCTAATGATGCCCCCTCCGCATTGTGATTGACAGGGCCAGGGAACGGAATCGTTCTCTGCTGGCCCTGCCTGTTTTCATTCAATATCTGGCGCCTGCGCCGCGGCCGTACCTATCTTCAATCTGCGCAGGCGCACTGAGAGGCGGCCACTCACTCGGCCGCTCCATCCTCAATGCGCCTGCGCCGATGACGTCACATCTACACCCGGCGCAGGCAAAAAAAAAAAAACGGTTTAGTGGGCTGACAGAAGCCCTTTAAGGTGAAATAAGGCTATGTCCTTATAAGGAGTTAAACTGCCAATTTTTTTTTTTATGAACCCATCACCCAATTTTTATTTTATTTTTTTCCTTTGAACCCCTATCACCTGCTGCCTGGAGGCTCCAGCAGACCAGTTGAATCAAGAGCCTACCAGAAGCAAAACAGCCTTGCATGCACCCCTGCCTCACTACGAGCACGGCGGCCCGTGCAATACATTACAATGTGTCGAGAGCAGAGTCACGCTGACTCCTGCAACCAGAGAGACTGCCGCGTGGGGAGCCGATGCTGCAAGGCAGAAACGTTCCGGTGTGGTGGTGCTCCCTTACCTAAAGGAGCCGACACACCGCCGACCAGACTGAGAGGACGAAAGACCGCAGTAAGTCACTTACATTCATGAATCAGGAAAAGCAATGCAACCAAGGTCCCTGTGCAGCCAGACATAAGCCTGATGGGACTGAATATAGCCTATGTACTGCCCTGTCCTATGATGTAACAATACTGGATATACATATAAAAAACTCCTCTCTTTTTTTCTGTAACACTCCTTTCCCCCCCCCTTTTTTTTTTTTTTTTTTTTTACCACTGTAATACTACACAACCATAACCAGAATGTATCAAGACATGACAGGCAAATGTAAGCTGTAATAACACCGCCGACCAGAAGATGGCATGCTAGGACAACCTAAGGCAGCAGATTGCGGCTCTGAACACATGGAAGCCGGCTCTGCCGCCCGCCGAGACGTGCAGGTAACAATGTGCGGCGTGTCGGTGCTGATCCCTCCCCTCCCTGCCCAGGAATGAAGCCGCAAGGTCCCGATCTTACCGCTGGAAGAGGTGAATGCTGGGATATAGACACCGATGCCGATGAGAGGCAGAGACCGTATACTCACGTGCGTACAGGCACCCGGAAGTGATGCAGAAACGAGCCGCCGGTAAGGTGAGGAGGAGGCTGCGGCTTATAAGCAGTATAGCCCCGCCTCCCCTCACACAAATGCGGCAAATAGCCATTTGCCTATAACATATCTGACATGTATATAACTTTTAGGATTTTTGCAACGTAAGTTGAGTGCTGCCATTTATCTTTATTCACTGGATATAACTATTAGGATTATTGGTTTTGTACTGCAATATCTTCCTTATATCCTATACTAGATACCCCTTATGGATCTCATAATCCGGATGGGACCCATTTGTATTGTATTGTTTTACATTCTTGATAGACTGTTTAAATCATACGTTGCTTGTACAGTTGTGTTCAAAATAATAGCAGTCAGACATCACTAACCTGATCAATCACTTTTTTTGGTAGAAATTATATTTCTACATTGCAAATAATTTACTAGCAGGTGTAGTATGTCGGGTATTTATTTCATATAAGATATGAAATCATAAAAATTATGATTTCATATTTTTATGAAATATGAAAAATTAAAAATTTTAATTTTTATTGGCGGACATATAAACGCCAGTTCTTTTATTGATGAGATCTAAAGTTAATTTGTGCAGATAATGAAACAGGGTGCAATTAATTATATAAAATATAATTTATTACAAATAAATACATGCAGTAAAAATGGCATACAAATGAATACAAGGATAATATCAAAATTGACCACAAAATGATGCTCCGCCGTTTACGCCGGGCTTACTTAATTTAGTACACCAAGTACAATACAATGTTATTCAAATTATTATCAAATTATTACCGATTATTAAAATATTATAATGTAACAATAACAACAAAACAATAGAAATGAATCTGTGGAAAATTCCTTATGCTCAATCAAAGAATATGGCAGTAAGAGACATCTTATAAATACGCCCGTTGGCCTAACTACGGATAATAAAATCCGATCAGAGATTCCACTCTGATAGCAATATTACAAGAATTCTAATGATGTGCACGTTCATTAAAATTTCCCATAAAATTATTGTTTTAACACTATTGACCCACTAATAATGGGGTCTCAACTATATGCCAATTGGAGCGATTTATAATTACTGCAAATGAAATAAATTATACATTACCCCTGGCTTTGGGATAAAGAGCTTTTAGAATGGACTCAGCTTTCCAAGGTTCAGATATGTCCCGTCCTATGGTATGTTCCTGACGTGTGAAGTGATGCTGATGAATAAATCTTTGTAAAGAGTTCCGTTGTGAAGAAGTCCTTGTGAAGTTTTTCCTTTTGTGAAGTTTGTGAAGTGTTTGAAGAAGTTTTTGCTCTCCCAAAACTGGATCAGATATCCCAATCCTTATCTATGCCCATCCCCTCTTGGATTAGGGATTACCAATTAGATAAGGTGGGTGTGACGTATGTTAAACATGGGGATGATGTCATCTAATTGACATTCCTAAGAAACTTCTGCCCATCTACCACTTGATGGCACTGTTGTATCATATAACAATTTTGAATATTTTAAGAATTAACATATATACAGATTGTTTTATTACTACTTAAACTTTGCCCTTTCACACCTTAAATCAATTAGGAGGGGCTCTTTCTGACACTTTGCTCAGACTGACTGGCGGTATCAGAAGTTTTCCTAATCCCTGAATTTATGGGGCAGATAGGAGTCAGGATGGTTTTTCTGGTTTGTGTACCTTAACTGTCTTCAGCTATTGAGTAATGATGTTTGAAATAACATCAGCTCCTCTAAAATAAACCCTATTTAAGAAAATTCTATATCCCCTAGAATATATCCTCTCAATGAGATACAGACACATAAATATACATTAATAATATTTGGTTATAATACATCAATATTGCATAGTATATATGAATCATTAATAAGTTCAAACGCTAAATAAATGCACACAGGAATATATATCTATATGCGAATATATGAATAGATATCTGTTCCACACCAGATGTGTTTTATAGACGTCTCTTATCAGATCATGGTTTAGCCATGAAACACCCATTGTTCCTCAGACAGACAAGTTTAGAGAAACCTGTGTAGATAAATCCATGTCTCTAAACAATAATAAAAGTATAGTCTTCTCTATATATTCACTTTTAACACATTGAACTTGCTATGAACCCATCTTGGTTTTTTTCAGGTTCATGCTGATCACATGCTGTTAAAGGCAATGATCATCCATATTGAATATAGTATCATCAGATACATTGTACACTTATGAAAATGCACAACAAATCCCCCTTCATTCCAAAATGTTCCATAAAATGTGAATGTATTTGGAATGCTAAAAAGGGCTTTTCATATATCTTCTTCGATGCGCAGACTTGGCTTATAATGTTCCAACCAGAGCTTGACTAAAGTTCTTCTGGAGAACCTTATCTAACGCATGACTTGGATGGTCAACAAACTCAACCATCCCATAGATCCTGCAAAACAGGATATAAGTTCGATAAAGGTTTGTTTTGATTCTCATCTCCACATGAATGTTTAATAGATTCCTTTTCAATGAACCAATTTCAAGTTACAATATCTTAATGGAGATGGAATCGGCAACTGTCACACCGGTAGTAATAACAGTGCCCACTACGCCAAAGATTATGGCGGCTACGATTGCAAAAATATGAATCGCTTTGGTCTGTAGAAAACTGTTCTCTGGTCAAGGTTTTCCTTGCTTGCTTCAGGATCTGGGTAATCCGTTCTTGGGAATATCCGATGTGCATCTGGTACCAGGCTTGGATTTCCGGTGACTGGATTTTGGATACGTTGAATTGCCTTTCGACGAAAACGCGTGGATCCTCTTGTTCGTCAAAATGAATCCCGCTGTATCTTGTAGCATGATCCCCGACGAAGGACCTGGCACAGCAATCGGCTCAGCATGGAATTCCTTCCCCAAGATCAGGACGACGTAGATAATGGCAATCATCTTTGATGACATCTTACGCCTATAAAATATTATATGACACATATGAGTATATACATTTTTTTTATTTTATCCTGCAAGAAAAGAGTTACTAATACCATATACCTCTGATTGGCATAAGTTCTTTTCTTGGACAGAGTAAGTTCTGGTTTCAGAGGTGAGTTAGGAGACATTTTGTTACAGAGGAAACATACATCAGGATGGGTTAGTATGCGTTAAAGATGTAGAATAACAGATAACGTTTTTCCGTTCATACGATACCAATCCTTATTTCCGTCTTTAGCTGGAACCATAAAGTCTTTTCACCTCTTTTCATCCAACTCCTTCAATCTCTCGAAGTCGTGCACTGGGATGACAAACACGTAGCTGATTAATGTGCATCCATTTTTCAATAAATTCATCCCCCTTAGGGATTTTGATCTTGTAGACCACTGGAGATAATTTGTCAGTGATGACATAGGGACCTTTCCAGGAAGGTAGGAATTTTCTCTCCTTCACTTGATCCCGAGCGAAGTTATAGAGATATACCCGATCGGAAATTTGATACTCCTTCTGTGTAGTCTTCAGATCATAGTATGTCTTAGCATTCACTGCGGCTTTCTCTATATTTTTCTGGGCGAACGCAAAAGCATGCTGAAGGTGCTTGCGTAAATTTTCCACATACTGATGCGACGTTGTAGCATTGATCAAGTTATGGTCTGTTGTCCTGTAAAGTAAATGCTGGGGTAACACCATCTTCCTTCCTGTGATCATCTCGAAGGGAGAAAGCTTAGTTGCTGCGCTTGGGGTGGCTCTGATGGCCATAAGCACCAAAGGCAACTTGACATCCCAGTCCTTACCAGATTCATTGACAAACTTTTTCAGGATGTTCACAATGGACTGGTTGTAACGTTCTACTCCACCACTAGAGGCTGGTCGATAAGCTATATGTAGCTTCCTCTTTACCCCCAGGATTTCCCACATCTTTGTCATCACCTCACTGGTGAAGTGACTTCCACGATCGGATTCGATGCGCTGGGGAAGACCAAATCTAGAAAATACATGGTTAATGAGTAGAGATGCACATGCGCTTGAACTGCATGTTTTGCACGGCAAACATTCCACCCATTTGGTGAACAAACAAGTTACGGTTAACATATACTTGTTGCCTCTTGCTGAGGTTGTTACTGGTCCAATGAAGTCAATTTGGATGTCTGACCATGGCATGGACATCCCCCTTTTCATCAATGGTGCCCGATGAGTGGGTCCTTGTGGCTGGAATTGAGGGCAGATTAGACATCCCTGACAATATGTTCGCACATCTTGCAGCATATGTGGCCAGTAAGCGTAGTCCCGTAGTAACTCGTACGTTATTTTCTCACCTCGATGACCAGCTGTTGGGGCATCATGTGCATGTTGTAACATCAGACCTCGGTATGCTGCAGGTACTATCCATTGCGTGATACCATTCTTAGAGGTTCTTATCAGCAGTTCATTTCATCAAAATTCGTAACTCCTCCTTACCCACACAGTCTTCCGTGGTTATGGGGAAGTTGTGTGGATCCTCAATGTGCTTATAAAAGAGACCAATAATTGGATCCCCCTTTTGGCTTGCAATGAGATCCTCACTAGGGGAATTTTGGCTCCACTGCGCCACATTGGCTTCAGCTCCCTTTTGGGCCTGACTCCTTGTCATAGCATCCACTTGGATGGTTCCCATGAGGTCATCAACGTCAAAGACTTCTCCATCAATGGTTGCTTGCTTGGCAAGGGAATCCGCTAGGTCATTCCCCTCTTTATCCATGCCTGGATATTTTGAATGACCTCTTACCTTCTTCCAATAAATGGTAAGACTGTGGGCGGTAACCATCTCATCAATTTTACAAAACATCTTACCATGCTTTACTGGCTTGTTATTACTTCTCATCCAGTCTGACCTTTTCCATCCGGGAAAGTACTCCACAAAGCTGTTACGAATATAGTCAGAATCTGTGATGATTACAAACTCCTTAACATCATATTCGATAGCCATTTGTACGGCTTTGTACACAGCAGTAAGTTCTGCAACTTGGCTGCTTTTGGAACCAATCTTGTATCCAACGGATACATCCAGGAATGTATTATTCCATACGACTCCAATACCTGCAACCAATGTACGTTCGGATCCTTCATCGACATGGAAGGAGCAGCCGTCTACGTACACACATGGTAACAATTTGCAATACTCCTCTTCATAAGATTTATATGGTGATGATGATTGTTCATCCAGGAAATCATTTTCCGTTGACTCACTTTTATGTTCCGTATGGGTACAGTCATGGAGTTCTGCTAATCCTTGAGCAACTGGGTTTTTATTATTTTGTTTGTACCTGATTTCCAATGGCCATCCCATTAAGGACATTGTCCAGGCGGTTATCCTGCTGTTTGACAAGTTTCCATCTCTTATACGATCACTCTGCAAGTATTGCAGTGGCTGATGTGCGGTCTCCACAATGATCCTTTCGCCTTGAATGAAACTCCTAAAATATTGCAAAGCCCACACAGTTGACAATAATGCTTTCTCACAATCATTGAATTTTACCTCAACCGGTGACAAGGACTTGCTGGCATAGGCGATGATCTTGTTTCGGTTTTCCTGTTTTTGGAAAAGAACTGCACTTATGCTTTTATCAGTGAAACCTGTTTCCACAAAGAAAGGTTTTCCCCCTTCTGGATAAGCAAGGCATGGAGCCTGGATAAATTTGGCCTTGAGCTCGGTTACAGCTTGCTCATGACGCTCACTCCATTCCCATTTTACTCCTTTCTTTAGCAACTGTAAAAGGTTTTGTAATTTCGGCATAATTATCTATGAACTTACGTGAATAGTTCATCATGCCCAGGAATGATCTCAACTCTTTGAGATTTGTAGGAGATTTTGTATTAGTCACTGCTTCCACCTTCTTTTTCTGTGGGTTAATTCCATCCGCAGTGACTTCATGACCTAGGAAATTAACCTTGTTCCGGCACCATTGAGCCTTTTGCAAAGAAAGTTTTACACCTGCTTTCCTCAGCTGGGTTAGTACATGCCTCAACTCCTGAATATGTTCCTCAAAAGTTGTACTTTTTATCAGGATGTCATCCACATATGATAAGGTACCTCGTTCAGTGGCATCAGGCATTGCCTTATGCATGAACACTGCAAACTCATGGCCTGCATTTATGTACCCGAAGGGCAGTCGGGTCCATGCATACTGTCGTTTGCCAAATGTAAAGGCCAGTTTGTACTGATCCCTTTCATCTACCTTAATCGTCCAATATCCTTGTGCACAGTCAAGGGCAGTGAAGATTTTGGATCCTTGTATTTGTGCCAAACACTGGTCAATGTATGGCACGGGCCATCCGGACATGTAAACACGTTTGTTTAACTGTCTTAGGTCCGAGCATAGACGAAATTGACCGTTAGGTTTGAGGACTCCAAGTATCGGATGATTGAATGAACTGTGTACTGGACGGATGATACCTTTCTCCTCCAAGTTTTTGACGATTTCCGATAGTGACTCGTAAGCCGCCAGCGGAAGTCGGTATTGTTTTACAAAAACAGGGGGTGCATCGGGATCTGTCTGGATTCTTGTAACGTGTAGGTCTGTTTCCCCACAGTCATAAGAATCCTTGGCGAACATCTCCTGGAACTCTGCGAAGAGTTCCTTTAGCCGTTGACGCTTCGACTCGTCGGAGCATGCGTCAGCCATGGAGATTTGTTCTTCCACCCGCTCCTGAAATTCTGGGAAAATCTCAGGCTGACTTAACTCGTAAGCTTCTTCAAGCTCACTAGTTAAATCGTTCTGGGTGTAGCATACCTTATCCTTTCCTTGTTGGTACGATTCATACTCTTTTTCATCGACCTCATGGTTGAAAACCAATGATGATTCTTCGATGTGGCATGTACCTTCTTCAGAGCTGAACGGATAAACAGAGTGGATGTTAAATAACCCCTCAGGGGCTGAGGAAAAATGTTGTTCCACTGTTTGTTCCTCTGTCAGGTATTCATCAGGAATTATTCCAATAACATCATTTTGGAATCCAAATGTGTAGTATTCCGAATCCATAGCCAAACCAATTACGGTGTCCTTTTGTAGGGATATGCTATGGGAAACCATGTTATGAATTACCATATGTAACGGATCCTGATGGATATTGATCAGGGGAGTAGGCTTTACCTTTAGGCCGAGTTGCTGTATTCTGTTGGATAAATAGATCAACGCGTCTGTGTTCTTCAGCTTCTGTCCCTTCTTTACTTTAATGGGTAGAAGAAATGGTTTGCATCCTTCAGGAATTTCAACTTTCTCAGCAACCATGATACTTACGGCATAGGGCATCTGTTGTCCCCATCGTAAGGCTTGTTCTACATCCTGGAATCCCTCTGGGTTTCCCGGCAATCTGGACCATAAGGTGTTATTCACCAGGTCAATCTGTATGGCAAATCGGTGCAGAAGGTCATTACCTATATACATTTGATACCGTGGTTCATTTATCACAATGAAAACGTGCTCCGTAGTTTTATTTCCTATGGAGATAGACAAAACGCATCTTGCAACCACATTATGACTTTGGGAATCTCCATCCAGATCATGAACCCATTGGTCCTGTGGAGAGAAACTTTTAATCATTTTAGGATTGGTGATCTGTTTCAAGAGTCCTAGGCTTATGTAACTTGCTTCGGATTTCAAATCCAACTTGGCAAATTTCACCCGGGCTATATTGTTTACCTGTACGGGAATCAATAAATTGTCATTGACCTTTTTAATCCGTACCATCGATTGAATGTGCCTTGTCAGGTCCGCGACTTCGTGATTCCCCCTTTCAAGAGAAATGGTTAAAATATCATCATCCAGAGTTACCTTTTTGATTTCGTCCCTCTGGATGGTAATGATGTGAGCGGCACCATTGACATCTTCCTCGGGTTTACCATTCTTCAGGATTGTGACCTCCGGTGTTTGATTGTTCCTGAAATGCACTTCAATAGAGCTAGGTTTCTCTTCAATCACATGACAACTGCGCTGTGCTTGTGTGTTGCAAGAGTATTCATAGGCAATGGGTGCCTTCACCTGAGTCCATACTGCTTCATTAATGAAATCAATTATGGGACTCAATCTTTTTAATAAATCGATTCCTATGATCATCCGATCTTATGGAAGATCCACAATCAATGTGGGATGTCTAATTGTTTTCTTGCCAATCTTAAATGTCAACCAGGATGTTCCTTTTACCTGTAAGGCATCTCCACCTACACTTATCAAAGAGCCATCAAATGACCTTAATCGTGGCTTCTTTGATGTTAAATTCAAAGTCTTTTGGAAATAACTGATAGATAAAATGGTGGCTTGTGATCCAGTGTCTATTAATCCTTTGATTGGTCCGATAAGTTCATTTTGGAGATATATCTCCACAAAGTATCGGCCATCTACCTGCAACAAATCACAGAGAAAGTTAGGATGTTTACCCATCTGTTGTCTGAGAGGTTGACCTCTTTGCAGCTCCGTGACCTCTGCATTCCTGAGTCTCTCAGGACAAGCTGGAGGAGCAGCGTCAGGCCCCGCCTTTGGGACAAGCTGTGTGACACCACAAGTCACAGCTGGCTCACGGCTAGATGCTGGAACGATGGGATTACACACTGGAACAGACATCTGGTTATATGAATTGACATCATTAGACTGCAAGACAAATGACATATTAGACATTTCCCCCCTGGCCCTAATTTCAGGGTCAGAGGTACTGCAAGGAAATATTGAATTATGAATCATATCAGATTCTACCACAATCAACTTAATATCCTTACAGTGGCCTGGGTTCTGACCCGGCCAAATTTGCTTTATGATGTTGAGCTGGGACCTGGAGTTGCCCCTAAAAAAGGCTCAGGCTGTTTTCCTGGAGATACCAACTTTCTCACAATGTCACTCAACTGGGCCACTTGTTCTGCCAGCTGATCAAACCTGTTTGGTCTGGGCACATTTTGGCTTTGCTGGGCACCCTGGTTATCGGTAGGTGACCTACTCCTGGGTGAATTTGAGGATTCCTGCCTATCTTCCCTCTGTTGTCTGGGTCTATTATCCCAGCGCCTGTAACCCTGGTAATTCCTATAGTTATAGGGCCCGTACCCCTGGGGGCCTCTATTGTAATAGGGACGGTAGTTAGACCTCCCATTACCTGAATTATTCCCCTCTGATCCATTAGTATTTTGGGGTTTGGTCTGTTTGGGCGGTCCTACTTGTTGTTGCTGGGCTTGTTGAGCAGGTCCTGTAGACTGAGGGAACCTTCGTGGCTGGCTTTCAAATCCCAAGCTAGGGTTTACCTTAGTTTCAGCTACCTTTTGCTCTGGGGATTTTTTAAACCTTCTCTCCTCTGTTGCATGGCACTCACTGATATTATACAGCGTGGTGGCAGCAGTCACCAACCAATCCAAGGGGGCATCAATATCCAGATCTCTGGCTAAGTTAAATTTGATCTGGGTTGGCATAGCGTCATAGAATAACTGTTTGAATTCTTCAGATTCCCATTTTGGGGATCTATATGCCAACCCATAGGCATTTTTGAGGACAGAGAGGAATTCACGGGGACTCTGATTGGGTCTACATGTAAGGCTATATATGTCCCGTTTTGCAGCAGTGGTGGTTCGGTACGGTCCGAATTCCAATTTAACCTCATGCAAAACACTTGGCCAATCTTGAATGCCTCTCTCCCCAAATGAGGTAAAGTAATGACGATACTTATCATCAAATGCCCATGGAAGGAATCTGATCCTGTCAGCGTCAGAGTATAATTTTAAAGAATCCATAGTGGATTCATACATTTCCAAGTGATTGGCTATCTGAGAAGAACCTTTCTTGGAAAATTTGGATACTGTAGTATTCAAAAACTTAATTATGCTGGAGGAGCTCTGATCCTTATCTGAATATTGGGAATTTTTATTCCTAGAAACCACCTCAGCATATGTTGGTCGCCTGTGATCCTGTGGCAAGGAATAAGTCACATGCTTCCCCACATCACTGTCAGACTCACATGCCCTTTCACAACATTCATGAGACTTATACGGCACAGGTGATTTAACCCTAACATCTCTTCTCAGGGGAACATGTGATGGCATATCTGGATAGTGGGGAGTAAGACATGGAGGGTCAGGATATCCCACAGCGTTAGATGGATCCCTTTCAGCATTGACTATATTATGGGCTGATCCATCTGTCTGTTTAATTTTTGAATACTGGAGATATGAATCCTCTAAATCACTTTTTGCCTTTTGGTATGCGTCATGGCTGTGACTAAGGTTGTATTCTAAGTCTTTGATCTTTGCTTCTGCGGATTGTAGTTCTGATTCCATCTTGGATACATATTTTTTTGTAGCCATTATAGACTCATACCTATCTTCGCAAAGGGTACTGACCGCCAACAATGCATACAAAACAGGTGGCAATGCACATAAGAGGTGTTGGTCTCTCTTGGTATTATCAGTTGCCAAATCCATATATGTCAGGTATCTATCAACCATGCCACCTAACTTCCATATATCTCCACGTTCTTCATAGGCTCTTTCCAATAGCTCATTAGTCCATTCATCTATATTTTTATCTAACTTCAAACGGGAATAAATATACTTGATAACCTTAGGGATTATCTTTCCTGGGTCAGATGGACTATCTGCTAAAACCTGGCCATTACCTGGGTCGCTGCCTGTTACACTCATGATTTTGATCAATAATCAATAACAACAACAATTTGACTTGCCAATAAGGATTAAGGAATATTTTCACTAATTGCACAAATTGGTTATAGAAATATCTCAATCAATCTCGGTGGGACCTCCAAAATATGTCGGGTATTTATTTCATATAAGATATGAAATCATAAAAATTATGATTTCATATTTTTATGAAATATGAAAAATTTAAAATTGAAATTTTTATTGGCGGACATATAAACGCCAGTTCTTTTATTGATGAGATCTAAAGTTAATTTGTGCAGATAATGAAACAGGGTGCAATTAATTATATAAAATATAATTTATTACAAATAAATACATGCAGTAAAAATGGCATACAAATGAATACAAGGATAATATCAAAATTGACCACAAAATAATGCTCCGCCGTTTACGCCGGGCTTACTTAATTTAGTACACCAAGTACAATACAATGTTATTCAAATTATTATCAAATTATTACCGATTATTAAAATATTATAATGTAACAATAACAACAAAACAATAGAAATGAATCTGTGGAAAATTCCTTATGCTCAATCAAAGAATATGGCAGTAAGAGACATCTTATAAATACGCCCGTTGGCCTAACTACGGATAATAAAATCCGATCAGAGATTCCACTCTGATAGCAATATTACAAGAATTCTAATGATGTGCACGTTCATTAAAATTTCCCATAAAATTATTGTTTTAACACTATTGACCCACTAATAATGGGGTCTCAACTATATGCCAATTGGAGCGATTTATAATTACTGCAAATGAAATAAATTATACATTACCCCTGGCTTTGGGATAAAGAGCTTTTAGAATGGACTCAGCTTTCCAAGGTTCAGATATGTCCCGTCCTATGGTATGTTCCTGACGTGTGAAATGATGCTGATGAATAAATCTTTGTAAAGAGTTCCGTTGTGAAGAAGTCCTTGTGAAGTTTTTCCTTTTGTGAAGTTTGTGAAGTGTTTGAAGAAGTTTTTGCTCTCCCAAAACTGGATCAGATATCCCAATCCTTATCTATGCCCGTCCCCTCTTGGATTAGGGATTACCAATTAGATAAGGTGGGTGTGACGTATGTTAAACATGGGGATGATGTCATCTAATTGACATTCCTAAGAAACTTCTGCCCATCTACCACTTGATGGCACTGTTGTATCATATAACAATTTTGAATATTTTAAGAATTAACATATATACAGATTGTTTTATTACTACTTAAACTTTGCCTTTTCCCACCTTAAATCAATTAGGAGGGGCTCTTTCTGACACTTTGCTCAGACTGACTGGCGGTATCAGAAGTTTTCCTAATCCCTGAATTTATGGGGCAGATAGGAGTCAGGATGGTTTTTCTGGTTTGTGTACCTTAACTGTCTTCAGCTATTGAGTAATGATGTTTGAAATAACATCAGCTCCTCTAAAATAAACCCTATTTAAGAAAATTCTATATCCCCTAGAATATATCCTCTCAATGAGATACAGACACATAAATATACATTAATAATATTTGGTTATAATACATCAATATTGCATAGTATATATGAATCATTAATAAGTTCAAACGCTAAATAAATGCACACAGGAATATATATCTATATGCGAATATATGAATAGATATCTGTTCCACACCAGATGTGTTTTATGGACGTCTCTTATCAGATCATGGTTTAGCCATGAAACACCCATTGTTCCTCAGACAGACAAGTTTAGAGAAACCTGTGTAGATAAATCCATGTCTCTAAACAATAATAAAAGTATAGTCTTCTCTATATATTCACTTTTAACACATTGAACTTGCTATGAACCCATCTTGGTTTTTTTCAGGTTCATGCTGATCACATGCTGTTAAAGGCAATGATCATCCATATTGAATATAGTATCATCAGATACATTGTACACTTATGAAAATGCACAACAAGTAGAGTAATAGAAACCCAACAGACCCAACAGTCATGACATGCATGCTGCTGATTCTCTGTAATTCAATCACTTATTGAAAGGAGCACGTTCAGAATAATAGCAGTGTGGAGTTCAATGAGTGAGGTCATTCAATCTTTGAAAAACAGGTGGCATTCCTTATTTAAGGAAGGAAGGCAGCAAATGTTGTACATGCTGATTACAGTGCATTTCTCTCTAAACTTCTGAGGAAAATGGTTCATTCCAGACATTGTCCAGAAGAACAGCGTACCTTGAATAAAAAGTTGATTGGAGAGGGGAAAACATATAAAGAAGTGCGGAAAATGATAGGCTGCACAGCTAAAATGATCACAAATGCTTTAAAATGGGAACTAGAATTGAGCGGAAACCTAGATGTTCGGGTTCGACGGGTTCGGCCGAACTTCACAAAAAAGTTCGAGTTCAGGACCCGAACTTGACCCCGAGCCCGAACCCCATTGAAGTCAATGGGGACCCGAACTTTTGAGCACTAAAATGGCTGTAAAAATGTCATGGAAAGGGCAAGAGGGCTGCAAATGCCAGCAAAATGTGGTTAAGAGCATGACAAGTGCTCTGCAAACATAAGTGGTTAAGGAAATGACTTTAAATAACATAAAATACGTAAAAAATAAAAACTAATAATCGTGATCTAGGAGGACTAGGTCCATATGGAGTAGGATGTTGAGGAGGCGGTGGATGTGGTGGTGTAGGTGGGAGCGGCGGTGGAGGAGGAGGAGGTAGCCTACACAGTTTTTTGGTTTTAAATTTATTTTTATTTTTTTAAATTAGGGTACACCCCAAAACATTGGGAAATATAACCTGTGATAACCCCCTCCAGTCATGCTAAACACACGTTCAGACAATACACTGGCTGCAGGGCAGGCCAGCACCTCCAAGGGGTAAAAGGGCAAGCTCAGGCCATGTGCCCCTGTCAGTGAGTTCATGTAGGCGTGTGCTCACATACTGTCCCACCATGTCGCACGTCCCCGTGATGTTCACGATCCAATTGACGTCACGCGCCTGCTTCATTCATAAAGTGGGAGGAGCAGGCGCGTGACGTCAGTGAGTTGCGCTGCCGCCCGGCCTGCCTGCTACTGAGTTTGTGAGTACAGAGAGGGAGAGGATCGCAGAGGATTTCTCTTCTTGTTCACATATGAAAATTAGTATTACAGTGAGCGGGGCCCCGGTGCGATAGAATACAGTGAGTGCACCGGGCCCCGCTGCCATTACAACACCAGATGCCGGCCCCCAGACCCTGTATTGGGGGTCATTCACTCACAGGGACACTGTTATGGGGGATCTGTGGATGACACATATATAGCATAAGGTGCTATATATGTGTCACCCACAGTCCCATCCACAGAGCCCCCACAACAGTGCCATCCACAGAGCCCCCACAACAGTGCCATCCACAGATCCCCCACAACAGTGCCATCCACAGATCCCCCACAACAGTGCCATCCACAGATCCCCCACAACAGTGCCATCCACAGAGCCCCCACAACAGTGCCATCCACAGAGCCCCACAACAGTGCCATCCACAGAGCCCCCACAACAGTGCCATCCACAGAGCCCCCACAACAGTGCCATCCACAGAGCCCCCAGAACAGTGCCATCCACAGAGCCCCCACAACAGTGTCATCCACAGACCACCATTAGTTCAAAACCCACCAAAAGCACACCTTTTCGTTCAAAATATTTTTTAATTTGGCTATTCCCCACCCCTCTTGTAATTGTTCCGCTACTTGTGGGCTGCGCGGGCATGAGTTCAGTCACTTCGGTGCGCAATCCCGTCCTGCAGCGCGTGATCCCGCGAGACCCGCCGCTGTAGGTCACGGGTCTCGCGGGATCACGCGCCGAAGTGCCTGAACTCATGCCCACGTAGCCCGCAAGTAGCAGATCAGTGGAACAAGTACAAGGTGGAGGGGACTGTTTCTAACAGAGGCTCACTAATGGACGCTGAGATTAGATCACCCCATACGAAAGCATTGAATCAATGCTTTCCTATGGGGAAAAATCTGACCCTGGAGGTCATCATGCAGGGTGTGAGGACGTCCAGCGTCAGATACCGGACCAAAGGTCTGTTTTAATCCAGGAAGACCTCAGGTGGCTGCCAGCCACTAGAGGCTGACTTATTGCTGGAACGTAAACAATGCAGTTTCTCTAGAACATTGCAGCTCGATTTGCAAAAGGGACACTGTACCCAGACCACTTCAATAAGCTGAAGTGGTCTGGGTGCCTTTTGTGTCGCTTTAACTTTGAAATCTTATTAAAGATTGTGTAGGGTGTGGCTGGAGGCGGGGCATGAAGGCGGGACAAGGGTGGGGCTTGCAGCAGAACATGGGTGGGGCCTGTAAGGGGGCCCTTGATTTATTTTGCCAGGGGGCCCTGAGGGTTCTCAGTCCGCCCCTGAATGTCACTGTGATATTTTGGATTTGGAAACGTTAGCCAGGAGATAACTTGACTCTAGATAACTTCTGCCTGATCGCACGTCCCTGTGACGTCCACCATCCATTTGGATATATCAGGCCATGTGCCCCTGTCAGTCAGTTCATGTAGGCGTGTGCTCACATACTGTCCCACCATGTTGCACGTCCTCGTGATGTTTACGATCCAATTGGATATCTGCTCTATCAACTTTCGATGTTCTTTTCTGAGCCTACCATGTTGATCGCGGTTATCGGCGAATCAGGGTTCCACGCCGGAGAGGGAGCGTTAGAAAGAGAGACCACATCCAAGGGAGATAAATTTATAAAAAATTTTGGGGATCGAGCGGAAATATGGGAAAAGTTATTGAGGCGCAAATGTGGGACAAATTACTGAAGCGCAAATGTGGGACAAATTATTAAAGCGCAAATGTGGGAAAAATTATTGAAGCGCAAATGTAGTACAAGCATTGAATGAAAGGAGGTGGCGCGCATCAATTAAAGAGGAATCTCCGAAATTTTATTTCCTGTCACCTATGCAGAGCAGGGTTTTATTCACGTCCAAAATTTTAAAATGTCAACCCAAGAATGTAACAGAAAAATTACAGAACTTTATTAACCTGTCTACTTGGTAGAGCAGGGGTCTATGACAGAAAAAAATTGTTTGTTGTCACCCGAAAATGTAAAAGAAAAATTATTGAAATTTATTACGCTGTCAACTAGGTAGAGGAGAGGTATATTACACCCAAAAATTGGTGAATTTTACCCGAAAATTTCACCAGGCAAGGGATGTGCGTCAAATCGGCTAGTCCCAGAGCTGCTACGAGATTTCGCCCATTATCGCACACTACCAGGCCGGGCTTGAGGTTCACTGGCACCAACCACTCATCGGTCTGTTGTTCAAGGCCCGTCCACAGCTCCTGCGCGGTGTGGGGTTTGTGCCCCAAACAGATACGTTTTAAAACTGCCTGCTGTCGTTTACCCCTGGCTTTGCTGAAGATGGTGGTGAAGGTGTTACGCTGACCGGATGAGGAGCCGGTAGAGGATGAGGAAGCGGAGTAGGAGGAGGAAGCAACAGGAGGAAAACTGAAGCGCCCTGCAATCCTTGGTGGTGGAAGGACATGCGCCAAACTGCTATCCGCCTCAGGCCCAGCCACCACTGCATTTACCCAGTGTGCTGTTATGGAGATATAACGTCCCTGACTGTGCTTACTGGTCCACGTATCCGTAGTAAGGTGCACCTTGCCACAGATGGCGTTGTGCAGTGCACACCTGATTTTGTCCCCCACTTGGTTGTGCAGGGAAGGGATGGCTCGCCTGGAAAAGTAGTGGCGGCTGGGCACGACGTACTGTGGGACAGCCACCGCCATAAGGCCTTTAAAACTATCCGTCTCCACCAGACGGAATGACAGCATTTCAAAGGCCAGTAATTTTGAAATGCTGGCATTCAGGGCTAGGGATCGCGGGTGGGTAGGGGGGTACTTCCTCTCCCTCTCCAGTGTTTGGGAGATGGAGAGCTGAACGCTTCCGTGGGACATTTTGGAGATGCTTGGTGACCCAGTTGGTGGTGTTGCTGCCAGATCCTCTGTTTGCGGGGTGGCAGGTGGCACTGTCACTTCAGAGGTGGCTGAAGAGGCTGAGACTGCAGCAGAAGAGGAGGCAGGAGGAGCCAGAGACCTTTCTTGGTTTTTGAGGTGTCTACTCCACTGCAGCTCGTGCTTTGCACTTAAATGCCTGGTCATGCATGTTGTGCTCAGGTTGAGAACGTTTATGCCTCGCTTCAGGCTCTGATTGCACAGCGTGCAAACCACTCGTGTCTTGTCGTCAGCACATTGTCTAAAGAACTGCCACGCAAGGGAACTCCTTGGAGCTGGATTTAGTGTGCTTGGTCCCTTGCTGCGGTGGGCAGTAGGAGGTGTACTGTCTAGAGGACGGCCACTCCGTTTTTGCACCCTGCTCCCTCTTCTGCTGTGCTGGTGGCTCTGTGCGACCACCGCCTCTTCCTCCGAACTACATTGGTCACTCGCATGACCTTGATTCCATGTGGGGTCGAGGACCTCATCGTCCTCCACATCCTCTTCCACCCAGTCTTCACCCCTGCCCTCCTTGTCAGTCTGCACACTTTCGAAAGCCCCTGCAGTTGGCACCTGTGTTTCGTCATCATCCGAGACGTGCTGCGATGGTCCTCCCATGTACTCATCTTGAAACACAAGTGGTTGGGCATCGGTGCACTCAATCTCTTTCACTTCTGGGGCAGGGATAGGTGGGTGGCCCTGGGAAACCCTGCTAACAGAGTCATCAAAAAGCAGAAGAGACTGCTGCATGACTTGGGGCTCAGACTGCTTGGCTGATTTGCAAGGGGGTGAGGTGAAAGACGGATGGACATCGGCTGCAGGTGCCAACTCTGATCTTTCAGCAGGAGACTGGGTGGGAGACAATGTGAAGGAACTGGAGGCAATGTCAGCAACCCAATCTACTATCGCCTGTACTTGTTCTGGCCTCACCATTCGTAGAGCCGCATTAGGCCCGACCAAATACCGTGCAGGTTCTGTCGCCTACTCGCACCTGAGGAAGGGGTTTCACTTGTGCGTGTAGCTGGCACAGATCGACCACGTCCTCTCCCTGCAACAGGAGCTCCACCAGCAGCACCACGACCTGGGCCACGTCCCTTATTTGACGCTTTCCTCATATTTTTCAAATTTAGAATCTTGCCCTAAATGGTTGTTTAATTAATAGTAGAATAGTAGTATATAAAGGTTGTATCTCACACGTACAGATGCAGACTAGGCCAGAATTTAAGATTTATGACCAAAATGGAATAGAACCACAGTATATAAAGGGTGTATCTCACACGTACAGATGCAGACTAGGCTGCAATTAAACTTTTTTGCCCTAAACGGGTGTTTGTTTTATAACTAAATATGACAGCAGTATATAACCCTTGAATTTCACACGTGCTGATGCAGCAAGGGCTGAAAATTTGTGTATTTTTTCCAAAAAGGGTGTTTTATTAATAGACGAATATAACCACAGTATCTAAAGGGTGTATTTCACACTGACTGATCCAGACTAGGTTGCAATTAAATTTGTTTGCCCAAAATGGCTGTTTTTCAAATAACTGAATTGAACCACAGTATCTAAAGGGTGTTTCTCACACGTACTGATCCAGACTAGGCCGGAATTTAAGGTTTCTGACCAAAATGGCTGTTTTTCAAATAACTGAATAGAACCACAGTATGTAAAGGGTGTATCACACACATACAGATGCAGACTAGGCTGCAATAAAAAAAATTCGCCCAAAACGGGTGTTTGTTTAATAACTGAATATGACAGCAGTATATAACCCTTGAATTTCACATGTACTGATCCAGACTAGACCGCAATGAAAGTTTTTTTCCCAAAATGGCTGTTTTTCAAATATCTGAATAGAACTACAGTATCTAAAGTATGTATCTCACAATGACATATGCAGCAAAGGCTGCAAAATTATTTTTTTTGCCCAAAATGGGTGTTTGTTTAATAACTGAATATGACAGCAGTAAATAACCCTTGAATTTCACACGTGCTGATGCAGCAAGGGCAGAAAAATTGTGTATTTTGCCCAAAAAGGGTGTTTTATTAATATAAGAATATAACCACAATATCTAAAGTGTGTATCTCACACGTACAGATCCAGACTAGGCAGCAATTTAATTTTTTTGACCAAAATGGCTCTTTTTCAAATATCTGAATAGAACCACAGTATGTAAAGGGTGCATCTCACACGTACAGATGCAGACTAGGCAGTTTTTTGCCCAAAACGGGCGTTTGTTTAATAACAGAATATGACAGCAGTATATAACCCTTGAATTTCACACATATATAACCCAGAAAATTATGTGTGTTTTTCTAGCTTAAATTGCACACTGAATAATCCAGATGTTGGATAATCCCAAAAATTTGTGTTTTTTCAAAGCCAGAAAATTATTTAAATTTTTAAAACTTGTTTTTAACAATCAAAGATGCAGCAAGGGCTGCAATATTAAGTATTTTGAAAAAAAAGTGTTTTTTTTTTAATAACAGAATATTAAAGCTGTATAAAACAATTGAATTTCACATGTGCATATGCAGCTAGGGCTGTATTTAGCACACAAATTGTGTTTTTAAAAACCCAGAAAATTATGGCTGTATTTCTAGCTTTAAATTGCACACTGACTAATCGAGATGTTGGATATTGCCAAAAAAGTGTGTTTTTTTTGTAACAGAATATGAAAGCTGTATATAACGCTTGAATTTCACACGTGCAGATCTGTAAAATAGTGTATTTTGCAAAAATAGGGTGTTTGTAAAAACCCAGAAAATTATGGCTGTATTTCTAGCTTAAATTGGACACTGACTAATCCTGCAAATGCACCAGATGTTGTATATTGCCAAAAAAGGGTGTTTTTTTAAAACCAGATTATTAGTGCAGTATTTCAAGCTTGGATTTGAATGTCACAAAAGCTCAGATGCAGTGCTGGTGCACTGAGCTTGCATATAATGGCCGCCGCCACCGCCCACCTAACTAGCAGACGGATCAACGTTTTTTTTTTCTGTCACTGGGCTCGAGGCAGGGTAAAAAGATTGTGCACTGCATCCACACAACTAAATGTATGTAGATCGCTGAGTTAGATTCGAGTTCTGATCACAGAGTCTGTCCTATTCTCTCTCTGAAATCACCAGCAGCCTCCTTTCCCTACACTAGTAACAGCAGAGTGACGTGCAGCGCTACGTGACTCCAGCTTATATAGAGGCTAGGTTACATGCTGCACTGGCCAATCACAGCCATGCCATTAGTCATGGCTGTAATGACTTCTAAGGTCAGACAGTTAAACGCTTGTTGATTGGCTGCTCTGCAGCATTTCAAAAAGCGCAAAAAAATCGCCGAACACCGAACCCAAACTTTTACTGAAATGTTCGGGTCCGGGGTCCAAAAATCCTAAAGTTTGGTACGAACCCGAACTTTATAGTTCGGGTTCGCTCAACCCTCATGGCAACCAAAACATAAAAGAGGTGGAAGAAAGCGAAAAACTACCATTCGAATGTATAGAAGGATAGCCAAAATGGCAAGGACTCAAAGAAGGTCTAAAGTTACCTGTGAGTATTGTTACAATTAGAAGACGCCTATGTGAAGCCAAGTTATCTGCAAGAAGCCCCCGCAAAGTCTCACTGTTGAAAAAAAGAGGTTACAATTTGCCAAAGAGCACATTGACTGGCCTAAAGAGACATTTTGTGGACTGATGAAAGATTGTTCTTTTTGGGTCTAGTGGCTGGAGACAGTTTGTCAGACGACCCCCAAACACTGAATTCAAGCCACAGTACACTGTAAAGACAGTGAAGCATGGTGGTGCAAGCATCATGATATGGGGATGTTTCTCATACTAAGGTGTTGGGCCTATTTATCGCATACCAGGGATCATGGATCAGTTTGATTACATCTGAACACTTGAAGAGGTCATGTTGCCTTATGCTGAAGAGGAAATTCCCTTGAAATGGGTGTTTTAACAAGACAACGACCCCAAACACACCAGTAAACGTGCAACGTCTTGGTTCTAGACCAACAAGATTGACGTTATGCAGTTGTCAGCCCAATCCCCAGATCTCAATCCAATAGAAAACTTGTGGGGTGACATCAAAAATGCAGTTTCTGAGGCAAAACCAAGAAATAGAGAAGAACTGTGGAATGTAGCCCAATCATCCTGGGCTGGAATACCTGTTCACAGGTGCCAGAAGTTGGTTGACTCCATGTAATACAGATGTACAGCAGTTCTCAGAAACAGTGGTTATACAACTAAATATTAGTTCAGTGATTCAAAGGAAAGCAAAATCTTCAAACATTTTTCAGTTTATATAGTGAATGTCTGAGTTTGTAAAGAAGAATACAATCACAGCTATTTTTTTGAACAGTCTAATATTCACTTTTCTTCAATTTTTTTTTTGTTGAGAGGAACAACACAAATTTGATATATTTTTCTTCATGTTTTGATTTGGAATAGAATGTGTAGTGTTCCCAATGCATTTGTGTGTATGGAAATAAAAGCTATTAGAAGGATTTTGAGCTTTATTCACTTTTTTAAACACACTGCTATTATTTTAAACACAACTGTATATTGACACACTGCTTTGTTATTACTCTTCATCACAGTTTGATAAAGGCCATATACGGCCAAAACGTCACTGTAGGTAAAGGCCGCACTTCAATAAAAATTCACCCTTTTGCATAACTGCTGGAGTGCTGAAGTTTTCTTCATTGTTAGCTTATTTTTAACATAGCCACAACCTTCTGGAGGCTCTGACTACTATAAATTTCTGCTCAGCCTGGTTTAGGTCCTGCCTCTTCTTCCTGCTCATGTGTGCAATTACAACAGTAGAGCTTCATGGCTGTTGTAACTTGATACAGCAAGGCTTCTTAGCTAGAGATAGCCTTGCGGTTCGCCCGGCGGGCGGTTCACGATTCGCCGAACATGCGAACATATGGCGATATTCGCCTACTCCGAGATCTCTAATGTCAGTGGTGGTGAAGGTGATGAATCCGATGATGACGTGTCAATGGACGTCACGTGGGTGCCCACAAGAGAGGAAGAGGAGGGGAGTTCAGAGGTAGAGACGGAGCAGCAGATAGGGAGGAGAAGCACGCAGAACTTACAGTGCACAGGAGGCTAAAAGCAGACTGCTAATGTATCTGGAACGAAACATCCACCATGCACGGTCACATCTGGCGCTCTCAGGACGCCGGCACATGGCTCCGCAGTGTGGGCTTTTTTTTATGTGTCCGCTGCTGACAATAGTGTTGCCATCTGCAGCCTGTGCTGTCAACGCATAAGTCGCGGTAAGCCCAACACTCACCTAGGGACGACCGCCTTAAGAAGGAACCTGGCCTCCCATCACTGAGCCCAGTAGGAGCAACACCGTCAGAACCCACAAAGCCACACTCCCGGCGCTCACCGTCTGTCTCTTCTCACCTGCCTCTTCTCCTTCTCCTCTCTCCTCCCAGTTATTCTCCACTCCACCTTCCACCATGCCATCGTCACGTTCATCTGGCAAAAGGCAGGCTTCCTTGCCTCAAATGTTCGAGCGAAAAAAGATGATGACGCCATATAACCCTCTTGCCCAACGGCTGACCGCTGGCTTGTCAGAACTGCTAGCCCGCCAACTACTGCCAAATAAACTGGTGGACTCGGAGGCCTTTAGAAAATTTGTGGCCATTGGAACACCACAATGGAAGGTCCCCGGAAGGAAATATTTCTCCCAGAAGGGCATCCCAGAGCTATATGGCCACGTTCAGCGGCAAGTGAATGTATCTATGGCACACAGTGTCGGTGCCAAGATACATCTGACCACAGACACTTGGTCTAGCAAACACGGGCAGGGAAGGTACATAACTTTTACTGCCCACTGGGTGAACCTTCTGGCGACCGTCAAGCATGCAACCCGTGGCACCCATGTAGATTTGGTGTTACCGCCATGGATTGCATGCAGGCCTGCCTCTTCTCCTCCTCCTACTCCATCCTCCCTCTCCTTCTCGGCTGACTCCTCCTTTTCCGCTGCTACCGTCTCTTCTGCTGCGCCCCCCAAGATCCCCAGACCCTATTCGACGTGCCAGGTGAGACGTTGCCTTGCTGTGCTGCGTCTCTTGTGCCTGGAAGCCAAGAGCCACACTGGTCCTGAACTCCTTTCAGCTTTGCAGTCACAGGCAGATCAGTGGCTAACCCTGCTCAATTTGACAGTTGGTAAAGTGGTGTGCGACAACGGTGCCAATCTGCTGAGCGCGCTGAAACAGGGCAAAATGACACACATGCCGTGCATGGCACACGTCCTGAACTTAGTCGTGCAGCGATTCGTTGCCAAATACCCCGGGGTCCAGGACGTCTTGCGGCAGGCCAGGAAAATCTCTGGCCATTTTAGAAGATCTTACACGGCCATGGCTCGCCTTGCTGACGTTCAGCGACGGCACCTCCTGCCCGTCATATGTCTGATTTCTGACGGCCCGACACACTGGAACTCCAAATGTGCAGTTAACGACTGTAACGGCATACAAGGGAATGCTCCAAACTCTGAACGGAACCTCACGAATAGCTGCTAGCAGACGAATAGGAAACGCACCCAAGCGGCTTACACTCCTAGCAATCAGTCGCTAACAGCATACAGTGAATCCCCCTAAGAACGAGACCAAGCTCCATGTTGAGGGTAAAGCAGTGGACCAGCCAGAGCTGTGTGTTTATTGTTCTTATATACACATTCTTACACATTAGTACCACCCAGAGGGTTTTGTAAGACAACCAATAAACATGTACAATACAGTAACACTCCCACACAAAATCCTCCCCTCTGCCTGTGATACAATTACCTTACACATTGGGTTGATGTAATTATCACAGGCAGGAGAATACACAATGTCTTCTGTCCTGGAGACAACCGAGGAGTAATTCAATTATCACAAAGGAAAGTCGCCAATACACACGTGGAGACAATAGGACAGAAATCAAAATTCAAATATACAATGTCCCAACCATTACAGTAAACATAGACATTTAACATATCCCCAGATGGCTTGGATCTGAGCGCTCAATATCCAAACAGCGCTCAGATGCCACAAACACAGTCAAATTGCCATGGGGTTTAAGTTTAGCATGGGCTGATGAGAGGGCCCATAATCCTGGGGCAAGAGGCTGGCAACCAGGCTTCTCCAGCACCCAGTGGCGAGGTTGGTTTCGCCACAACGACTACCTGTACGAACTCTGCGGCAGGACAGGTTCTGGGGAGCTTGTTTTTTTTTCACCGTTCCAGTGGCTGCTCATGCGCGATGCATGCAGACTTCTGCGGCTATTTGATGAGATTATAAAACTGGTCAGTCGCAGCCAGGGCGCCATCAGTGACTTCATACCTTACGCCTTCTTTCTGGAGCGTGCATTGCGTTGTGTCATTGATCAAGCCGTTGAGGAACAGGAGCAGGAAGATGAGGAAATCGCAATGCTGGATGAATTCCCAGGGGGCTACTCCATCTGAGACAAGTCAACAACAGGAGTCTGAAGAGGAGTCAGAGGAGGATGGTGCCAGGGCCGAGGAGGAGCAAGAAGAGCATGCTTTAAATGTTTCTGGGATACCTGGTGTTGTCCGTGGATGGGGGAGGAGAACGAGAACAACATTATCCTGGATGATGAGCAGGAGCCAGGCCACTCCACCGCTTCCAGTTTAGTGCAAATGGGGGCCTTCATGCTACAGTGTTTGAAGAGGGACCCCCGTATAAAAGGCATAAAGGGCAAGGACCAGTACTGGGTGGCAACGTACTTAGGCCCCCGGTACAAACACAAAATGGCGGAAATGTTACTACCATCACAGAGGGCTGTCAGAATGTAGCACTTTCAGGCCTTGCTTCGAGAAATGCTGCATTCTGCGGGTGCTGGCAGAGGAATTTCCACTCACAGAGAAACAGTTGCGGGTACCAATCCAAAAGCGCATGGAAGAAGAGGGCGGCTTGAAGATGTGTTGGTCACTTCAGATATGAGATCATTCTTGCAGCCAACCCATCGACAGCTGTCCTCAGGATCCAGCCTCAGGGAACGCCTAGACCGACAGGTGTCCGACTACATCGGGTTAACGGCCGATGTGGACGCTCTGAGAAGCGATGAACCCCTGTAACACTGGGTGTGCAGGCTTGACCTGTGGCCAGAGATGGCACAATTTGCCATGGAACTGTTTGGTTTGCCCCTCGTCCAGTGTCCTGTCCGAAAGGACGTTCAGCGCAGCAGGGGGGATCGTGACCGATAAGCGCACTCGCCTAGCTCACGACAGTGTGGACTACCTCACATTTCTAAAAATGAATGAGGCATGGATCTTAGAGGAATTCAACACATGTGACGAGTCGACCATGTTTGATTGAAATTCCTCATGACAGCCCACAAATATCCACCACCACCCAGAACAAATTATTTTCCCTGTCTTAGGTAAATGCAGAGGCATAAAAGGCCTTTTATGTCCGTTGAATGCCTATTTTTTTATGCCTGTACTGGCTGACAGTTACATATTTATCCTGTGACCGCCTAATGTATCTCCAGCCACAGAATCCTACAAAGTTGTGTGCTGTCGGGTGAATGCCTATTGGCTAATTTTTGGGGCTTGTACTGGAGTGGCAAGTTCTCACAACAATACTTAGTGCACCAATCACTAATATCTCATGAGACCTTATAAAATGTGAAGTTGTGTGTACAGCGGGAAAAAAAATCGCATCATTAGGGATTTTTGCAATGGTGCTTTTTTTAAACACTCGATCTGCATATACAGCGATTGTTAAAACATACATGCGAAATGTAATCAAATACACTGCTTTATTGTCAAATTACTTACATGATCAAAAATTCTTCCTCAACGTAGCGAAAATTGTTGGCAACCATCTTTTCTGATCACATCCAACTTCGGTCTGGTGGAAACCCAGTTGCTGTAGTAGGCCGCGTATATTTTGCGCATCCGCATAGGCAAAAATTACATTGCCGATTTTTTGCATTGAAAAAAATAATGAATGGAGATCGCAAATTTGAATAATACATCGGGTATGTCACTGTCCATGTTGTAGGACTATTTGTGAACTTCTAGTAAGTATTTGGTGGCTGCAAATATGACCTGAAGGTATTCCAGGTTCGCCTGCCTTTAAAGTAAATGGGGCCCACCGCGAACTTGCGGTTCGCGAACATTTGATCTCGTTCGCGAACTCTCCCGGCCGATGTTCGTCCATCACTATTCTTAGCAGTCAGATGTAAAACTATACAGTGCATCTTCCATATATCTAGAGTCAGGCTGAGCTTCAAAATACAATACTAGAATTATTACCTCTTGTGTTTCAACTGAAATGCAATGTATTTTGTTTCACAGGTGTTTTGTTATTAATTTTTATCAAAATATACAAAAACTAGAAGTTTAAAAAGGAAATTTACATTTAACAGTATGCATTATTTCCCCGAAACAAGTTACACATGACTGCATTACAATATCTGTTATTGTATTCAAACAAGGAATCTTCACTAATGTGCAAATTTTACTAGTGATTTGTGTATTTTAACTATACTATGACTTGAGATTTTATGCTCAGCTTGATATTCTTGAAGTTCAGTAGATTACTGTGTTTAAAATGTGAATTGACTTCACAGATCTTAGCCGTCTCAGTTGTTATATCTTTAAGTTATTTTCACACGGTCAAAAAACTTTGCATATTCTGCACATAAAGATCAGTTCCCCAAGATCTTTTGGTAGTTTCACTGTGGTAATATGTTTGGGTTTAAAATGGTCACACCTATCTCTTGTGAAGTTTATATATCAATGTTATTAGCTGTTAGGGCAGTTTTGTCTTTTTTCAAAACAGAGTGGGGAGACATTAAAGTACCACACCTAGCGCCCCCTTCAATAATTATTGGCACATAGAGCCCTAAAAAATGACTGTGCCCAGCAAATAGTTTCCCTGACACTAAGGGTACAACCACATGGCACTGTCATGATCCGGTGAGGTTGCGGCTGTGCTGCGGTCAAGAACCGCGCAGCCAATTAGCATGCAGCTGCCTTTCATTTAACTAATGAAGACCACACTGTTTAGTCGGTCTTCATTGTTAATGGCGCGGTTCTTGACCGAAAACGGCCGCAACCCTACCGGATCAGTATAAACATAATGTTACCCAAAAATAATTCTGCTAAGCTGATATTGTGTCAGGGTGACCCCCACAGTAATAGTGCTCCTCAACGTCCCACCAATAGAAATATCTGTCAGAGTGCATAGTGTTAACAGTGGCCCCATTGTGCCCATACTAGTAATCATGTTTCCCGTAGTCCCCCATAGTAATAATTCTTATAAAATGTGTCAGCACAAAATGCCCCCTAATGTGTGCCAGTACAAAAAATACCCTCTTATAATTTGCACCATTAGAAAAATACCACCTTATAATGTGTGCCAGTACAAAAAACCCTCCTTCTAATGTGTACCAGTACATATCAGACCTCAGATCAGACCCCCATATCAGATCCTGAAATCAGACCCCCATATCAGACCTCAAATAAGACCCCCCATATCAGATCTCAGATCAGACCCCCATATCAGATCCTCAAATCAGACCCCCATATCAGATCCTCAGACCCCCATATCAGATCCTCAGACCTCCATATTAGATCCTCAAACCCCCTTATCACACCCTCAGATCCACATATTAGACCTCAGATCAGACCACCATATCAGATCCTCATATTCACTTATCAGACATCAGATCAGATCCCCATATCAGATCCTCAGACGCCCATATCAGACCTCAGATCAGATCCTCAGACCCCCATATCAGACCTCAGATTAGACTCAGACCCCCATATTAGACCTCAGATCAGGGTCAGACCCCCATATCAGACCCAAATTAAATAAACTTACCGCCGCTGCTCTCCAAGTCCGACGTCCTCTCCTGCAGTCCCTGCTCGCTGGTCTTCACTGGGCCCACGCTGCAGTCACGTGACTTAATGCCCACACAGAATTGAAGTTGCTGTGTGGCCATTAACAATGAAGACTGAGTAAACACTGCGGTCTTCATTAGTTAAATTAAAGGAGGCTGCAGGCTAATTGGCTGTATGGCTCTTGACTGAAGCATGACCGCAACCCGACCGGATCACGATCATGCTGTGTGGTCATACCCTAATAGTATAAACATAATGTCACCCCAAAAAATTGTGCTAAGTTGATATTGTGTCAGGGTGCCCTCCACAGTAATAGCGCTCCTCAAAGTTCCACCAACATAAATTATCTGCCAGATTGTATAGTGTTAACAGTGGCCCCATACTAGTAATCATGTTTGCCGTAGTCCCCCAGTAGTAATAATTCTCCTTATAATGCGCGCCAGTAAAAATTCTCTCTAATGTGTGCCAGTGAAAAAAAGACCCTCTTATAATGTTCACTATTAGGCCGTACTCCGTATGCATTCCGTTTCCGTATTTTCGTTTTTCCGTTCCGTTTTAACATAGAACATGTCCTATTATTGCCCGCAAATCATGTTCCGTGGCTCCATTCAAATCAATGGGTCCGCAAAAAAAACGGAACACATACGGAAATGCATCCGTGTGTCTTCCGTTTCCGTTCCATTTTTTGCTGAACTATCTATTGAAAATGTTATGCCCAGCCCAATTTTATCTATGTAATTATTGTATACTGTATATGCCATACGGAAAAACGGAATGGAAAAACGGAACAAAAACGGAAACACAACGGAAACAAAAAACGGAACAACGGATCCGTGAAAAACGGACCACAAAACACTGAAAAAGCCATATGGCCGTGTGCAATAGGCCTTACAAAAATACCCCCTTACAATGTGCGCCAGTACAAAAAATACCCCTTACCATTCACAAAAAAGATACCTTACCATTCAGATCAGACCCCCACATCAGATCCTCAGATCAGACCCCATATCAGATCCTGAAATCAGAACCCCATATCAGACCTCAAATAAGACCCCCATATAAGACCTCAATTCAGACCCCCATATCAGACCTCAGATCAGACCTGTATATCAGATACTCAGATCAGACCCCCATTTCACACCTCAGATCAGACTACCATATCAGATCTCAGATCAGACCCCCATATCACACCTCAGATCAGACCCCCATATTAGACCTCAGATCATACTCCATATCAAATCCTCATACCCCCATATCATACCTCAAATCAGTCAGACCCCCACATCATACCTAAGATCAGTGTCAGACCCCCATATCATACCTCAGATCACAGACAGACCCCTATATCAAACCTCAGATCAGAGTCAGACCCCCACACCAGACCTCAGAATAAAGTGAGACCCCATAACAGATCCTCAGATAAGACCCCCATAACAAATCCTCAGACCCCCATATTAGACCTCAAATCAGAGTCAGATCTCGATATCAGCCCTCAGATCAGAGTCAGACCCCCACATTAGCCCTCAGATCAGAGTCAGACCCCCATATCAGACCTCAGATCAGAGTCAGACCCCCATATCAGACTACAGATCAGAGTCAGATCCCCATATCAGATCCTCAGATCAGAGTCAGACCCCCATATCAGAACCGCTGCTCTCCACTTCCAGCATCTTCTCCGGCAGTCAGGACAGTACAGTGCGGCCTGGAGAAGACCAGGGAGGAGAAGTGAGTACAGCACTTCACTCCCCACTCCTCCTGCATACTAGTAAGTGCTTCCATAATGGAAATGCTCACTTGTATTCGCACTTCATCTTATAAAGCAAAAAATACAGCAATTAGTGGTGTGTTTCTGGCAAGGGGGGCCCCGTGGTTCCCCCTGGCTTAGGTGCTTGGTCGCCATTGCGACCGCTGCGACTCCAGTGAGCACCATGTCCTTTTACTTATGTATGCTGCTCTGTACAACAAAACACATGGGATGGGATGGGATGGGATTGAGCTGTAAAACCAGGCCTAGCCACTGTCCGTGACAGCAGTTTTGGGTACCCATGCCGGACTCTTCTGCTGTTATTGCTAGTTGTCCCATGCAACCTATCGCCAATAGTGATGGACGAACATCGTCCGGGACGGTTCGCGAACGCGATCAAATGTTCGCGAACCGCAAGTTAGCAGCGGGCCCCATTCACTTTAATGGCAGGCGAACCTGAAAAACCTTCAGCTCATATTTGCAGCCACCAAATACTTAGTAGAAGTGTACAAATAGTCCCACAACATGGACAGTGACATACTAGAGAAGGGATCAATGACAAAAATTCCAACAAAAAATATGTATCTTAATCAGGGGACATTTTTATGCGTCTTAAAGGGAAATTCTCTGAAATGTGCCCTGTTGGAGCTTAGAAAATTTTTATTTTAGGCCACGGGAGTATGGGCCTTAAAAATTAGGCATTCACCTGACATAAAAGAAATTCTTAAGGGGTTGGGTCAGCACAACCTGCCTGCAGGTGCAGATCACTATGGCGAAATACATATACAAACGGAAAATGCAAATGTGATCGCACACTACATCCAGCACTCTGCCCTCCATGCTGGATGAGACATTGGTTTATATTTTGGCCAAAGCATAGTAAGCCACTCACCGCGTCAAGGTTGTCTCATGAGTGGTCCCTAACTCTTGTTCCTACCTGTTCATGGGCCATGACAGCCACATAAAATCCAGGGAATGCAGGTCAGCATGCAAGCCAAGTACACTTTGCTTGTAACCCCGTCCGGTGCCATTACAGCTTTCATCGGATCCAGGGATGCAAGTACCAACATGCATGCTGAACCCACCATATACTTCTCCTGGAGCCAGATGGCTAATGGTAGGTTCTATACAAGCAGACTCAGTTTTATACTGACTTTAAAACCAGCCTCAAGGACAGATTAACTGGTCAGGTGTGCAATGACTCCAAGGAGATCGCCACGCCTCCAATATATACTACAAAGAAAAAAATAAGGGGTTGGGTCAGCACAACCTGCCTGCAGGTGCAGATCACTATGGCGAAATACATATACAAACGGAAAATGCAAATGTGATCGCACACTACATCCAGCACTCTGCCCTCCATGCTGGATGAGACATTGGTTTATATTTTGGCCAAAGCATAGTAAGCCACTCACCGCGTCAAGGTTGTCTCATGAGTGGTCCCTAACTCTTGTTCCTACCTGTTCATGGGCCATGACAGCCACATAAAATCCAGGGAATGCAGGTCAGCATGCAAGCCAAGTACACTTTGCTTGTAACCCCGTCCGGTGCCATTACAGCTTTCATCGGATCCAGGGATGCAAGTACCAACATGCATGCTGAACCCACCATATACTTCTCCTGGAGCCAGATGGCTAATGGTAGGTTCTATACAAGCAGACTCAGTTTTATACTGACTTTAAAACCAGCCTCAAGGACAGATTAACTGGTCAGGTGTGCAATGACTCCAAGGAGATCGCCACGCCTCCAATATATACTACAAAGAAAAAAATAAGGGGTTGGGTCAGCACAACCTGCCTGCAGGTGCAGATCACTATGGCGAAATACATATACAAACGGAAAATGCAAATGTGATCGCACACTACATCCAGCACTCTGCCCTCCATGCTGGATGAGACATTGGTTTATATTTTGGCCAAAGCATAGTAAGCCACTCACCGCGTCAAGGTTGTCTCATGAGTGGTCCCTAACTCTTGTTCCTACCTGTTCATGGGCCATGACAGCCACATAAAATCCAGGGAATGCAGGTCAGCATGCAAGCCAAGTACACTTTGCTTGTAACCCCGTCCGGTGCCATTACAGCTTTCATCGGATCCAGGGATGCAAGTACCAACATGCATGCTGAACCCACCATATACTTCTCCTGGAGCCAGATGGCTAATGGTAGGTTCTATACAAGCAGACTCAGTTTTATACTGACTTTAAAACCAGCCTCAAGGACAGATTAACTGGTCAGGTGTGCAATGACTCCAAGGAGATCGCCACGCCTCCAATATATACTACAAAGAAAAAAATAAGGGGTTGGGTCAGCACAACCTGCCTGCAGGTGCAGATCACTATGGCGAAATACATATACAAACGGAAAATGCAAATGTGATCGCACACTACATCCAGCACTCTGCCCTCCATGCTGGATGAGACATTGGTTTATATTTTGGCCAAAGCATAGTAAGCCACTCACCGCGTCAAGGTTGTCTCATGAGTGGTCCCTAACTCTTGTTCCTACCTGTTCATGGGCCATGACAGCCACATAAAATCCAGGGAATGCAGGTCAGCATGCAAGCCAAGTACACTTTGCTTGTAACCCCGTCCGGTGCCATTACAGCTTTCATCGGATCCAGGGATGCAAGTACCAACATGCATGCTGAACCCACCATATACTTCTCCTGGAGCCAGATGGCTAATGGTAGGTTCTATACAAGCAGACTCAGTTTTATACTGACTTTAAAACCAGCCTCAAGGACAGATTAACTGGTCAGGTGTGCAATGACTCCAAGGAGATCGCCACGCCTCCAATATATACTACAAAGAAAAAAATAAGGGGTTGGGTCAGCACAACCTGCCTGCAGGTGCAGATCACTATGGCGAAATACATATACAAACGGAAAATGCAAATGTGATCGCACACTACATCCAGCACTCTGCCCTCCATGCTGGATGAGACATTGGTTTATATTTTGGCCAAAGCATAGTAAGCCACTCACCGCGTCAAGGTTGTCTCATGAGTGGTCCCTAACTCTTGTTCCTACCTGTTCATGGGCCATGACAGCCACATAAAATCCAGGGAATGCAGGTCAGCATGCAAGCCAAGTACACTTTGCTTGTAACCCCGTCCGGTGCCATTACAGCTTTCATCGGATCCAGGGATGCAAGTACCAACATGCATGCTGAACCCACCATATACTTCTCCTGGAGCCAGATGGCTAATGGTAGGTTCTATACAAGCAGACTCAGTTTTATACTGACTTTAAAACCAGCCTCAAGGACAGATTAACTGGTCAGGTGTGCAATGACTCCAAGGAGATCGCCACGCCTCCAATATATACTACAAAGAAAAAAATAAGGGGTTGGGTCAGCACAACCTGCCTGCAGGTGCAGATCACTATGGCGAAATACATATACAAACGGAAAATGCAAATGTGATCGCACACTACATCCAGCACTCTGCCCTCCATGCTGGATGAGACATTGGTTTATATTTTGGCCAAAGCATAGTAAGCCACTCACCGCGTCAAGGTTGTCTCATGAGTGGTCCCTAACTCTTGTTCCTACCTGTTCATGGGCCATGACAGCCACATAAAATCCAGGGAATGCAGGTCAGCATGCAAGCCAAGTACACTTTGCTTGTAACCCCGTCCGGTGCCATTACAGCTTTCATCGGATCCAGGGATGCAAGTACCAACATGCATGCTGAACCCACCATATACTTCTCCTGGAGCCAGATGGCTAATGGTAGGTTCTATACAAGCAGACTCAGTTTTATACTGACTTTAAAACCAGCCTCAAGGACAGATTAACTGGTCAGGTGTGCAATGACTCCAAGGAGATCGCCACGCCTCCAATATATACTACAAAGAAAAAAATAAGGGGTTGGGTATTTCGCCATAGTGATCTGCACCTGCAGGCAGGTTGTGCTGACCCAACCCCTTATTTTTTTCTTTGTAGTATATATTGGAGGCGTGGCGATCTCCTTGGAGTCATTGCACACCTGACCAGTTAATCTGTCCTTGAGGCTGGTTTTAAAGTCAGTATAAAACTGAGTCTGCTTGTATAGAACCTACCATTAGCCATCTGGCTCCAGGAGAAGTATATGGTGGGTTCAGCATGCATGTTGGTACTTGCATCCCTGGATCCGATGAAAGCTGTAATGGCACCGGACGGGGTTACAAGCAAAGTGTACTTGGCTTGCATGCTGACCTGCATTCCCTGGATTTTATGTGGCTGTCATGGCCCATGAACAGGTAGGAACAAGAGTTAGGGACCACTCATGAGACAACCTTGACGCGGTGAGTGGCTTACTATGCTTTGGCCAAAATATAAACCAATGTCTCATCCAGCATGGAGGGCAGAGTGCTGGATGTAGTGTGCGATCACATTTGCATTTTCCGTTTGTATATGTATTTCGCCATAGTGATCTGCACCTGCAGGCAGGTTGTGCTGACCCAACCCCTTATTTTTTTCTTTGTAGTATATATTGGAGGCGTGGCGATCTCCTTGGAGTCATTGCACACCTGACCAGTTAATCTGTCCTTGAGGCTGGTTTTAAAGTCAGTATAAAACTGAGTCTGCTTGTATAGAACCTACCATTAGCCATCTGGCTCCAGGAGAAGTATATGGTGGGTTCAGCATGCATGTTGGTACTTGCATCCCTGGATCCGATGAAAGCTGTAATGGCACCGGACGGGGTTACAAGCAAAGTGTACTTGGCTTGCATGCTGACCTGCATTCCCTGGATTTTATGTGGCTGTCATGGCCCATGAACAGGTAGGAACAAGAGTTAGGGACCACTCATGAGACAACCTTGACGCGGTGAGTGGCTTACTATGCTTTGGCCAAAATATAAACCAATGTCTCATCCAGCATGGAGGGCAGAGTGCTGGATGTAGTGTGCGATCACATTTGCATTTTCCGTTTGTATATGTATTTCGCCATAGTGATCTGCACCTGCAGGCAGGTTGTGCTGACCCAACCCCTTATTTTTTTCTTTGTAGTATATATTGGAGGCGTGGCGATCTCCTTGGAGTCATTGCACACCTGACCAGTTAATCTGTCCTTGAGGCTGGTTTTAAAGTCAGTATAAAACTGAGTCTGCTTGTATAGAACCTACCATTAGCCATCTGGCTCCAGGAGAAGTATATGGTGGGTTCAGCATGCATGTTGGTACTTGCATCCCTGGATCCGATGAAAGCTGTAATGGCACCGGACGGGGTTACAAGCAAAGTGTACTTGGCTTGCATGCTGACCTGCATTCCCTGGATTTTATGTGGCTGTCATGGCCCATGAACAGGTAGGAACAAGAGTTAGGGACCACTCATGAGACAACCTTGACGCGGTGAGTGGCTTACTATGCTTTGGCCAAAATATAAACCAATGTCTCATCCAGCATGGAGGGCAGAGTGCTGGATGTAGTGTGCGATCACATTTGCATTTTCCGTTTGTATATGTATTTCGCCATAGTGATCTGCACCTGCAGGCAGGTTGTGCTGACCCAACCCCTTATTTTTTTCTTTGTAGTATATATTGGAGGCGTGGCGATCTCCTTGGAGTCATTGCACACCTGACCAGTTAATCTGTCCTTGAGGCTGGTTTTAAAGTCAGTATAAAACTGAGTCTGCTTGTATAGAACCTACCATTAGCCATCTGGCTCCAGGAGAAGTATATGGTGGGTTCAGCATGCATGTTGGTACTTGCATCCCTGGATCCGATGAAAGCTGTAATGGCACCGGACGGGGTTACAAGCAAAGTGTACTTGGCTTGCATGCTGACCTGCATTCCCTGGATTTTATGTGGCTGTCATGGCCCATGAACAGGTAGGAACAAGAGTTAGGGACCACTCATGAGACAACCTTGACGCGGTGAGTGGCTTACTATGCTTTGGCCAAAATATAAACCAATGTCTCATCCAGCATGGAGGGCAGAGTGCTGGATGTAGTGTGCGATCACATTTGCATTTTCCGTTTGTATATGTATTTCGCCATAGTGATCTGCACCTGCAGGCAGGTTGTGCTGACCCAACCCCTTATTTTTTTCTTTGTAGTATATATTGGAGGCGTGGCGATCTCCTTGGAGTCATTGCACACCTGACCAGTTAATCTGTCCTTGAGGCTGGTTTTAAAGTCAGTATAAAACTGAGTCTGCTTGTATAGAACCTACCATTAGCCATCTGGCTCCAGGAGAAGTATATGGTGGGTTCAGCATGCATGTTGGTACTTGCATCCCTGGATCCGATGAAAGCTGTAATGGCACCGGACGGGGTTACAAGCAAAGTGTACTTGGCTTGCATGCTGACCTGCATTCCCTGGATTTTATGTGGCTGTCATGGCCCATGAACAGGTAGGAACAAGAGTTAGGGACCACTCATGAGACAACCTTGACGCGGTGAGTGGCTTACTATGCTTTGGCCAAAATATAAACCAATGTCTCATCCAGCATGGAGGGCAGAGTGCTGGATGTAGTGTGCGATCACATTTGCATTTTCCGTTTGTATATGTATTTCGCCATAGTGATCTGCACCTGCAGGCAGGTTGTGCTGACCCAACCCCTTATTTTTTTCTTTGTAGTATATATTGGAGGCGTGGCGATCTCCTTGGAGTCATTGCACACCTGACCAGTTAATCTGTCCTTGAGGCTGGTTTTAAAGTCAGTATAAAACTGAGTCTGCTTGTATAGAACCTACCATTAGCCATCTGGCTCCAGGAGAAGTATATGGTGGGTTCAGCATGCATGTTGGTACTTGCATCCCTGGATCCGATGAAAGCTGTAATGGCACCGGACGGGGTTACAAGCAAAGTGTACTTGGCTTGCATGCTGACCTGCATTCCCTGGATTTTATGTGGCTGTCATGGCCCATGAACAGGTAGGAACAAGAGTTAGGGACCACTCATGAGACAACCTTGACGCGGTGAGTGGCTTACTATGCTTTGGCCAAAATATAAACCAATGTCTCATCCAGCATGGAGGGCAGAGTGCTGGATGTAGTGTGCGATCACATTTGCATTTTCCGTTTGTAAAAGAAATTCTGATTATGTGGCTCGAGTTACATTATGCGGTCAATGGATAAAATTTTACTGTAGGCCACTGGACTACAGGCCCCAAACATTAGGCATTCACCGGACAGAAAAGATCAACTGATTATGTGGCCGGAGGTACACGGTCAATGGATTTCAATTTTACTGCAGGCCAGTACAAATACAGGTCAAATACATATGTTTAAAAGAACTAAAAATATAAAATTGTATTAAAAACATAGCTAACGAAATCCCCCCTGTTGAAAATTTGAGGACTCTCAACATTGTAGTCAGAAACAAATAGGATTCCTGAAACGGACATATTGTTCTTATCTGGATCACCTTTGGCCAATTCCCTATTGATTTTGGATACACTTTGAGAGATTAATTTCCTTGGGTAACAAGGGTACTTGGGTATCAAGGGTAACTTGTTACCCAAGGAAATTAATCTCTCAAAGTGTATCCAAAATCAATAGGGAATTGGCCAAAGGTGATCCAGATAAGAACAGTATCTCAGTTTCAAGAATCCCATTTGTTTCTGACTACAGTGTTGAGAGTCCTCAAATTGCTGACATATTGAGGAAACACTGGAGGGTACTAATGAATAATTTTTCCTACATAGAGGAGTTTAAGGCTCCTCCGCTTCTTTCATATCGGAGGAACTAAAGTCTGGGAGACAGGCTTGTTAGATCTGACGTTGGTTCTTCCAAGGTGAGTTTGAGGACATACACTCACCTAAAGAATTTTTAGGAACACCTCTTCTATTTCTCATTAATGCAATTATCTAGTCAACCAATCACATGGCAGTTGCTTCAATGCATTTAGGGGGGTGGTCCTGGTCAAGACAATCTCCTGAACTCTAAACTGAATGTCAGAATGGGAAAGAAAGGTGATTTAAGCAATTTTCAGCGTGGCATGGTTGTTGGTGCCAGACGGGCCGGTCTGAGTATTTCACAATCTGCTCAGTTACTGTGAATTTTCACACACAACCATTTCTAGGGTTTACAAAGAATGGTGTGAAAAGGGAAAAACATCCAGTATGCGGCAGTCCTGTGGGCAAAAATGCCTTGTGGATGCTAGAGGTCAGAGGAGAATGGGCCGACTGATTCAAGCTGATAGAAGAGCAACGTTGACTGAAATAACCACTCATTACAACCGAGGTATGCAGCAAATCATTTGTGAAGCCACAGCACGCACAACCTTGAGGCGGATGGGCTACAACAGCAGAAGACCCCACCGGGTACCACTCATCTCCACTACAAATAGGAAAAAGAGGCTACAATTTGCACAAGCTCACCAAAATTGGACTGTTGAAGACTGGAAAAATGTTGCCTGGTCTGATGAGTCTCGATTTCTGTTGAGACATTCAAATGGTAGAGTCTGAATTTGGCGTAAACAGAATGAGAACATGTATCCATCCTCTGATGGCTACTTCCAGCAGGATAATGCACCATGTCACAAAGCTCGAATCATTTCAAATTGGTTTCTTGAAGATGACAATGAGTTCACTGTACTAAAATGGCCCCCACAGTCACCAGATCTCAACCCAATAGAGCATCTTTGGGATGTGGTGAAACGGGAGCTTCGTGCCCTGGATGTGCATCCCTCAAATCTCCATCAACTGCAAGATGCTATCCTATCAATATGGGCCAACATTTCTAAAGAATGCTATCAGCACCTTGTTGAATCAATGCCATGTAGAATTAAGGCAGTTCTGAAGGCAAAAGGGGGTCCAACAACGTATTAGTATGGTGTTCCTAATAATTCTTTAGGTGAGTGTATGTTGGCTCCACCCCACCAGGTTGCTACACTTGCTTTTATTGTGTCAACTGTCCTTTGATGATACGAGGTAATTCATTCCATAATCCGATAACAGACAGGACCATCAAAATACCAACATTTCTTACGTGTGATTGCACCCACGTGGTTTACCTACTTTCTTGCCCCTGCAATTTGTGGTATGTGGGTGAAACCATGTGAGATGTGAAAACACGTCTTAATCAACACAGATATAGTATAAGGCAAGAAAGATAAGATCTCCCTGTCTCAAAGCATTTCAAGGAGGCAGGACATTCTGAGTGGGATCTGAGGTTTAAGATTCTAGAGCAGGTGATGGCAGGCAGGAGAGGAGAGGATAGGACAGAGGTCAGCAACCTTCGGCACTCCAGCTGCTGTGAAACTACAATTCCCAGCATGCTCCATTCATTTCTCTGGGGATTCGGAGAAGAACAGAGTAAGTATGCATGCTGGGAGTTGTAGTTTCACAACACCTGGAGTGCCAGAGGTTGCCTACCCCTGGGATAAGATGTCACACTTGAAGAACAGGGAGTTATTTTGGATTTACACATTGCAGACTTTGAGACTGAAAGGTCTAAATGTGGATTTTATGGTGACATGATGGCTGGGTCTTTCTCCTAACTCTGTAGATTACTCTAAGGCTACATGCACACGATCAGGATTCATGTGCGGAGAATCCGCACTGAAATCCGCAGGTGTTCACAGGCAAATCCGTGCGGTCAATCCGCATTAATTAGTGCGGATTTGCATGCGGATTTGCATGCGGATTTGGTGCGGATTCGGTGCGGATTTTCCGCATGCGGATTTCACTAAGTGAATGAAGAAAATCCGGTCAGGAAAAAAAAAATTAATTGACATGTCGCGGATTTTAAAATCCGCACCGCAGGTCAAAATCCGCGCGGAAAAAATCCGCAACGTGTGCATTGAGAATTTCAAATTCTCATAGAATACAATGGACATGACCTACGGTGCGGATTTTCCGCACGCAAATCCGCGCGGAAAATCCGCACGCAATCCTGATCGTGTGCAGGGGGCCTTAATCTCTCTTGTGTTGGGTATGGACATGTGTACTAATGGATCTATTGTTTGTTTGTTTCTAGATTTACTATCAAGTTTTGACATCACTCAACACTCTCGCTGATGGTTATTGGACTACGGGACCATACGGACACACTTAGAATTTTGTGTTATATGTTAGAGTGTTATTAACTATAATGGACACCATAACATTGTTTACCATTCCTTCCCCCATTGGCAGATCACGGGCTCTCATCTGGAGGCCCACGTGTCTGTGTTTTACAGACACGTGTTCCTCTACTGAGGCCCTATGGATACATTGCCCTTTTAAAGGTGTTTTTATGTTTGGTACAAAGTTGGTGCGATCCATTTTTACATAACTAATCTATGTCCAGAGTTGGGAATGAGGTCCAGTGTCACTTACAGGTGATGCGTGGTTCTCTGTCCTGATTGTGAAGGTGTAAATAATTGAAGTGACCCCTAATGTTGCACAATACCCCCTGGATTAGTAGTTGGAACTTTAATTGGCCGATGATGGTTGCGATGGGTAATGACGTTGTCGTGTACCACAGTGATTGTGGGGACATCCTTGTCGCGAACCAGACACAATGGTACCATTGTTGACACAATGATACCATGATGTCACACATCCTAGGCCGATTGTATGTTTATATTAGTATTTTATTTATTTATCGCATCCTCCTAGAGAAATAGCCTTTATATCATGTGACGTCTCTGGGTGGTGCTTGTGATATGGGCAGATGCATGCGCAGTGAGGGTATTTGAGGAAGGCAAACATTTTTGTTATGGTTTCTCAGTGTTAGCATGTAGTCGCATCTCTTGCGTGATTTCGGTGCAGCGCATGATCGCATCTCGCGTGAGATGCGATAATTGCGTTGGGACCTAAATCACGCACATGCATACTTGCCCAGTCCTGTCGTCCATCTCAGCATGTGAGAATGTTCTTTGATTTTTTTATTATTCACATCATGTTAACCTGTATTGTTTATTAATCAATTATGTGTCTTTAAAGGGATTCTGTCACCAGGTTTCACCCCCTCCAGATAAAAATATGGTTATGTTCAGGGAGCTTTCACGATTCCTAATGTGGTCTTATAAATGTAATCTGTAGGCTCATTTTGCTAAAAAAAAAACGCTATTACTAACCTGTCATTCAACAAAATAAGGTGCCCAAGGGGATGTAAATGGATCCAAGCTGCCGCCCGCCGCCGTTCGTGCCCAGCTCCGCCTTTCCCGACCTCAGGGCCGCCTCATAATCCTGTGTGATGCCTAAGGCTCTCCCTCCCTCCCCTCTCCTTCTGCTCTAACATCTCGCGTGTGCGCACAGGGCTCTGCCAGTGTGCAGGTCATCGAGAGGTTGAGCGAAGTGCCGGCGCATGCGCACTTCGCTCTATGAAGTCGAACGGAGAAGTCCGCACGGGCGCATCAGGCAGAGCCCTGTGCGCACGCGCGAGATGTTAGAGCAGAAGGAGGGGGGAGGGAGGGAGAGCCGGAGGCGTCACACAGGATTATGAGGCGGCGCTGAGGTCGGGAAAGGCGGAGCTGGGCACGAACGGCGGCGGGTGCGGGCGGCAGCTTGGATCCATTTACATCCCCTTGGGCACCTTATTTTGTTGAATGACAGGTTAGTAATAGCGTTTTTTTTTAGCAAAATGAGCCTACAGATTACATTTATAAGACTACATTAGGAATCGTGAAAGCTCCCTGAACATAACCATATTTTTATCTGGAGGGGGTGAAACCTGGTGACAGAATCCACACGGGTTGCATGCTTGACGGCCGTCAGAAGATTCACCCAGTGGGCAGTAAAAGTTATGTACCTTCCCTACCCGTGTTTGCTAGACCAAGCATCTGTGGTCAGATGTATCTTGGCACCGACACTGTGTGCTAGAGATACATTCACTTGCCGCTGAACGTGGCCATATATATTTCCGAGATGCCCTTCTGGGGGAAATATTTCCTTCCGGGGATCTTCTATTGCGGTGTCCCAATGGCCACAAATTTTCTAAAGGCCTCCGAGTCCACCAGTTTATATGGCAGTAGTTGGCGGGCTAGCAATTCCGACAAGCCAGCAGTCAGCCGTTGGGCAAGAGGGTCATCTGGCGTCATCATCTTTTTTCGCTCGATCATTTGGGCCATGGAAGCCTGCATTTTGCCAGATGAACGCGACGAGAGGACGGTGGAAGGTGAAGTGGAGGGCAAATGGGAGGAGAAGGAGAAGAGGCAGGATGTGGAGCACCAGGAGTGTGTCTTTTTGGGTTCTGATGGTGTTGCTCCCACTGGGCTCGGTGATGGGAGGTCAGGTGCCTCCTTAAAGCGGTCGTCCCTAGGTGAATGTTGGGCTTACCGCGACTTATGCGTTGATGGCACAGGCTGCAGATCGCAACACTATTGTCAGCAGCGGACACGTTAAAAAAAAGCCCACACTGAGGAGCTATGTGCATCCTGGGAGCGCCAGATGTGACCGTGCATGGTGGATGTCTCATTCCAGATACATAAGCAGTCTGCTTTTTGCCTCCTGTGCACTGTAGGTTCTGCCTGCTTCTCCTCCTTCTCCCTATCTGCTGCTCTGTCTCTGTCTCTTCCTCTGAACTCCCCTCCTCTTCCTCTCTTGTGGGCACCCACATGACGTCCATAGACACGTCATCATCGTCCCCTTCATCACCACGGACATTAGAAATCTTGGAGTAGGCAGCAACAGCGTGGACCAACCTCCTTGGGCTGATCTGGGTACTGTCGTCAGACTGCTGGGTGGCGACCGTTGATGCCTCCTCTTCCTGATCTGATGCCAAGAATGGCTGCGCATCGGTAAGATCTTGTAATGGATGGGAAAATAATTCCTCTGACTCGAGCAGAGGGGATATGGTGGTGGTGGTGGTGTCTTTGGGGGTGCACACAGCAAAGAGTGGTGCACCAGTTGGGGTGGTGTCTTTGGGGGTGCACACAGCAGAGAGTGTGCACCAGAGTGTGCTCTTTCTGCACACAGCAGAGAGTGCGCATAGAGAGGATGAGGAGGGTACAGAAGCAGAAGGCTGAGTGAGGCACTCAACCAAGTCTAGTGTGTCCTTTGACGTAATTGCAAAGGCCTGCCTCTACCTCTGCCTGTCATTTTCAAAATGACCCTGTGACAAAAGTCCCTATAGAAGAGCAGTATTTGTGGAAGAAGGTATATCACACCCCTGCTTCAATAAATTTTGGGGGGGGCAACTGGTATATCACACCAGTAGAAATTATTTGTTATAATGGCGTTTGTCATTATCTGTAGCTGCTGTAACGCATAATTTGTTCCAATGGCATTTGTCACCCGGTATAGCTGAGGTAACGCAGCAAAACCGCAAACAAATGCTGCACTACCCAAATGCAGTATATAGAAAGTATAGAATTGGTATATAACACCCCTGCTTCAATCAGTTTTTTGGGGGGAGGGCAACTGGTATTTCACACCAGTAGAAATTATTTCTAATGGCGTTTGTCATTATCTGTAGCTGCGGTAACGCAGCAAAACCGCAAACAAATGCTGCACTACCTAAATGCACTATATAGAAAGTATATAATTGGTATATAACACCCCTGCTTCAATCAGTTTTTTTGGGGGACAACTGATACAGATGGAGCAGGGTTATCACTCCAGCTCTTAACTCAATTTCTTAACTCATCGTGTTATCTTGAGACAAAAGCCATTGAAAAGCAATTGAAGGTGTTTGCTTAGATTAGATAACACAACTCAGAAAACAGGAGTCTTAACTCTACTCCATCCGTATTTCACACCAGTAGAAACTATTTGTTCCAATGGCGTTTGTTACTCTGTGTAGCTGAGGTAACGTAGCAAAACCGCAAACAAATGCTGCACTACCCAAATGCACTATATAGAAAGTATATAATTGGTATATAACACCCCTGCTTCAATCAGTTTTTTGGAGGGAGGGCAACTGGTATATCACACCAGTAGAAATTATTTCCAATGGCGTTTGTCATTATCTGTAGCTGAGGTAATGCAGCAAAACTGCAAACAAATGCTGCACTACCCAAATGCACTATATAGAAAGTATATTATTGGTATATAACACCCCTGCTTCAATCAGTTTTTTGGGGGACAACTGGTATATCACACCAGTAGAAATTATTTCCAATGGCGTTTGTCACTATCTGTAGCTGAGCTAGCGCAGCTAAACCGCAAACAAATGCTGCACTTCCCAGATGCACTATAGAAAGTATATAATTGGTATATAACACCCCTGCTTCAATCAATTTTTTGGGGGGGCAACTAGTATATAACACCAGTAGAAATAATTTGTTCCAATGGCATTTGTCACCCGGTGTAGCTGAGGTAACGCAGCTAAACCCCAAACAAATGCTGCACTACCCAACTGCACTATATAGAAAGTATATTATTGGTATATAACACCCCTGCTTCAATCAGTTTTTTTGGGGGACAACTGATACAGATGGAGCAGGGTTATCACTCCAGCTCTTAACTCAATTTCTTAACTCATCGTGTTATCTTGAGACAAAAGCCATTGAAAAGCAATTGAAGGCGTTTGCTTAGATTATATAACACAACTCAGAAAACAGGAGTCTTAACTCTACTCCATCCGTATTTCACACCAGTAGAAACTATTTGTTCCAATGGCGTTTGTTACTCTGTGTAGCTGAGGTAACGCAGCAAAACTGCAAACAAATGCTGCACTACCCAAATGCAGTATATAGAAAGTATATAATTGGTATATAACACCCCTGCTTCAATCAGTTTTTTTGGGGGGCAACTGTTATATCACTCCACTAGAAATTATTTGTTCCAATGGCATTTGTCACTATCTGTAGCTGAGGTAACGCAGCAGAACCGCACACAACTGCTGCACAATACAAATGCACTATAATATACTTTCTATGTTAGAAAGTATATTATAAGTATATTATAACCCTCAGTAAGTCACACCTATCGATAGCACACCTATACCAGTCATTAAAAGGACTTTTGTGGCCCTATTAGCCAGTGTTTTGTGTCCCTAACAGTCTGTTTCTGCTCCACACAGCAACCTCTCCCTACACTGGCAAAAGACTGAATGCAAAATGGTGGCCAGATTGGGTTTATTTATAAGGTAGGGGGTATGTCCATGTGCTGAAACATCTCAATTGGCTTTCCTGTACCACCTGATGGATGTGTCATGGTTCAAAGTTCTTCACAATGTAAAAGAATATGGCGCTAGCAGACATCGCCATATGTTCGCCTGTTCGGAAAACTGTGAACGAGCAAAGTTCGCCGCAAAACGACCGTCGGGCGTACCGCAAGGCTATCTCTAATCGCCAATCCCTCCAGCAGCTGCAGCTAGATTAGCTAGTTGACTTAGGCCTCTTTCACACGAACGTGTGTCCCCCGTGGCCGTGCCGCGAACCGCAAATTGCGGTCCGCAATGCACGGGCACTGACCATGGGCCAGCCGCATGCGGATCGCGACCCCATTCACTTGAACAAGTTTTATCTTTTTGCGGAACAGAAGAACGGAACGGAACCCCACAGAAGCCCTCTGCAGTGCTTCCGTTCCGTGCTTTCGTTCCGTTCCGCACCGCATCTCCAGATTTGCGGACCCATTCAAGTGAATGGGTCCTCATCCGTGATGCGTAATGCACACGGCTGGTGCCCCGTGTATCGCGGACCCACGGTATGCAGGCCGCAATATGGCCACCGGGGACACACGGTCGTGTGAAAGAGGCCTTAGAAATACTGAGAAGCACTAGCCAATAGATCCAGAAATATGCAGGATATTTACTGTTACCTAATAAGACAAATTTGTGGTCCCTATTTACTGTTATTTTTATAGTATTTTAATTGCTTTATTTATTGTGGTAGAGCAGAGACAATGTACAGTGAACACAACTATATTGTGTGAGTAAGGAATTAAAATTTTTTAGTCCTACCCGCACATGGAGGTGATGAGCATTGGTAGAACAGAGACCAATTCATTATTGAAGAGGCAGAAGAGACATACAGTAGGAGACCCCTGCACAGGAGCAGGGAGATTGAGGGGACGCGTGGGATTCCAGTAGTGATACTAGTGTTTGTGTTTTGTACATTTCCTCACTAGGGTTGATTTTGGAGAAGTTGGTCATCTGAGAGATTCAGTCATCTGTGGGGTAATTTAAAAGTTTTGAGGAAGCATCAGAAACAGTTTATGAAGACTACGTGATGCAGGGGACACTGTAAATGCCTTAAAGCTGGAGTCCACAATCGAAGCTGTAAGTAACTGGACGTAACTGCTTTCATATAATTAGATGTAATATGAATCTGTTGTTACACAGAGGAAGACAGTTTCTGAAAGACAAAATTCAATGTGTAATTGTTAGGTGACTTGAGTTAATCCAAGCATATCACACAGAACATCTCATACCTATAATCAAAGCCTAATCGCACACTTCTGCACTCATCCATCTTTCCTCTAGGTGGCGGTAAGTGAGAATACACACATGTACAAGTGCAGCTCACAGCCAGCAGGGCAAAGGGTCCACAGCGAGAAAAATCACATTTTGATTTTGCTAGGAGTACTTCCCTCCTCACTGTACATGCTATGCACAGAGCTCAGGAGTGAAGAAACACATGTAAGACTGTACAGTATAGAGAAATACCAATAGTCAGTATGGTAACATTTTTTAAAGGGGTGCAGAATGCTAAATTAAAACTTCTTAAATGTATAAAACAGTGGAAAAAGTATATTTGTGTGTGTGTGTGTGGGGGGGGGGGGGGGAATTTAAATAATAGCTGTGCATAGATGCCTGCCGCCCATACTCCCCAACTTTTTATACAGTCAAAAAGGGACACTGAATATCCAAATTTCTAAAATCCCAACTGCATCAAATAATGAAATAATATACAAGATGGGCTCAAATATATAGAGATGAACCAGACAAACACTTTCTGGGTCAATATTGTGAATGTAATATTGCAAATCTATACCTCAGATCAAAAAAGAGGGACATTTTAGGAGCAAAGAGGGACAGAGGGACTTAGGTCAAAAATAGGGACTGTCCCTCCAAAAGAAGGACACTTGGGAGATCTGCTGTCGTCTGTGTTTTGTTTCTTATTTAGCCATTGATTTGCTGCAGCTTTTCATTTGGTTTTAGATTTTTGTTCTGCATTAGGCCTCATGCACACGACCGTTGTTTTGGTCCGCATCCAAGCCGCAGTATTTGCGGCTTGGATGCGGACCCATTCACTTCAATGGGGCCGCAAAAGATGCGGACAGCACTCAGTGTGCTGTCCGCATCCGTTGCTCTGTTCCGTGATCCGCAAAAAAAATATATAACCTGTCCAATTCTTGTCCGTTTGGCAGACAAGAGGCAGTTATATTAATGGCTGTCCGCGCCATTGCACAAATTGCAGAACGCACACGGACGCCATCCGTGTTTTGCGGATCCGCAATTTGCGTACCACAAAACAAACAACGGTCGTGTACAATGAGAAGACATACAGATGAAGCAAACACCAAATGAACGTTGGGCACATTACATCTGTTTGTTTAAAGTGGTTGGTCGGCCTCAGGATAGGTCATCAATATCAGATCGGCGGGTTCTGACTCACAACACCCCCGCCGATAAGCTGTTTGAAGAGAACGCAGTGCTCATGTGTGTGGTGCAATGTCTTCACTGTTTACCTGCTCACTATTAACATCTCAACAGCAAGCAGGTGTAATTGCAGCTCCTTCATTGCTATTCACTTCAATGGGAAGGAGTAGACAGAATGAAATTGCTACTTCTAGTGTTGAGCGAAACGAAGTGAAATAAATTGACTTAGATCTGAATTTCAGGAAAACAAATACATTTTTCCTGAAATAGCAGTAAAAAAAAAATACAAACTCACCTCCTCCATTTGCTCACATAGAGCCCGTTGTGGCCATCTTGATTGAAGGTGAAACAGCATAAAAAATCTTGCACGCAGTGTTCTCTCCCGCCAGCAAATGGATGAGGTGAGTATATATATTTTTTTTTTACCTCTGATTAACCCCTGAAAGGCCTAAATGTTACTGTCAGATGCCATGATCAGCCATGAATACGGCATCTGAGAGGATCAATGATGGGGGTCGGTGCGATCGCCGTTCCCCGTCATTGTGCCCTCTATTTACAATGGAATGTGATTCATGATGTAGTAATTCGTAATGAATTCAATTTCTTTGTGAAATTTGGCGAAGCAGCCAAATCAAATTTTTTCTAACTTCGCTTATCTCTTGCTACTTCTCATAGAGGTGATTGGGACAGAGCAGTTGTAATTACACCTGCTTGCTGCTGCAATTTTGACGGTAAGCAGTTGAATAGTGAAGAAAGCAGTGAGCGTTGCGTTCTCTTTAACAGCTGATCGGAGGGGGTGCTGAGAGTTGGAACCTGCCAATCTTATATTGATGAATCTGACCTATGTTGAGGATGGGTCATCAATATATGAAACCAGCCAATCCCACAGGTTTAACATTTGTTTGGTGCGGTACGCAGGGGCATAACGATCGCGGTCGCAGAGGGTGCAACCGCGACCAGGCTCGGCAGGGGGAGGGGGCACGCTGCGCTCACATGACTTTAGTCAGGCTCTGCCCACCTGCTTAATTTGTGACTAGTTTTAGTGTGGCAGCGCCGGGGCCTGATGCTGGAGGCCTAGATACTGGAGAAGTGCATATCATGTAGGTGAGATGAGCGCTCTGATGGGGCCCGGCATTAAGAACAGTGAAAATGCTGGGCCCCCTTACATTAAGACTGTGGGCAGTCGAGGACACTACAAGGGGCTGTGGGAGGCACTACTGGGGACATTACTGGGGGAAGTGGGGGACATTACTGGGGGCAGTGGGGGACACTACTGGGGACATTACTGGGGCAGTGGGGGACACTACTAGGGGCTGTGGGAGGCACTAATGGGGCAGTGGGCGACACTACTGGGGGACACTACTAGGGGCTGTGGGGGGCACTTTTGGTGGCTGTGGGGTGCACTTCTGGGGGCAGTAGCGGGCACTACTGGTGCCATTACTAGAGGCAATGGGGAACACTATTAGGGGCTGTGTGGGGCACTAGTGAGGTGCACTACTGGGGGCTGTGGGGGACACTACTAGGGGCTGTGGCGGGAACTACAGGGGCAGTGGGGGACACTACTGGGGAGATTATTGGGGGCAGTGGTGAACACTACTAGGGGCTGTGGGGGGCACTACTGGGGACATTACTGAGGGCAGTGGGGGACACTGCTGGGGAGCAATGAAAGACATTACTGGGGGCATTACTGGGCGATCAGGGACCAGGGGTGTGACAATTGCAGACACAGAGGAAGCGACCGGGCACGGTGTGGGGGAGGGGCCCCGATCCAAAGTTTCCCATGGGGCTCATAGCACTCTAGTTACGCCACTGGCGCTATGCTATTTGCTATTTACTGGTGCAGTATGAAAATAGGATAGGTCCGCTACAATAAGTCCTTGTCATGCCAGTCAAGCTGGTGCTTGCTTTATTTCAACAAAACCAAATGATAGTTTTGGGTGTATTTTTTTTTTTAAATTTCCCATTATTTTACATCATTTTGACTTTATTCAATTTGACATTATCTTAGTATTTTAAATAATAGCATTACCAACATACCAAAGGCTAAAAATATCTGCATACTATGAAATAATACAGCAATACCACCATACGATGACTGAATAATACCACTATACAATGACTGGCAAATACCACCATACTGTGTCTGAAAAATAGCACCTTAGAGGGTCTGGATTATCTTTCAATGCAGCCGAAAACATCATGTAACTAAAAGTAGAAAGTAGAAAAACAAAATACAAGTATTCACTGGCCCAGATTTACTAATGTGTTTGTGCCTAGAATCTGTCTAAGGGCTCATGCACACAAAGTATTTTCTTTCCGTGTCCGTTTTATTGTGGACCGTATGCGGAACCATTCATTTCAATGGGTTCGCAAAAAAAAAAAAAGAAAGTCAGGGCTCATGCACACGACCATATGTATTTTGGGTGAGGTCCATGTGCATTAATAGAACAGTACTATCCTTGTCCATTATGCCGACAATAATAGGACATGTTCTATATTTCGGCGGAACAGACATATGGAAACGGAATGCACACAGAGTAACTTCCTTTTTTTTTGCGGACCCATTGAAATGAATGGTTCCACATACAGTTCGCAAAAAAAATATAACGGAACGGACACGGAAATAAAATACGTTCGTGTGCATGAGCCCTTACTCCGTGTGCATTCCATTTCCGTATGTCTACAAAAAATAGAACATGTCCTATTATTGTCTGCATTACAGACAAGGATAGGACTATTCTATTAGAGGCCAGCTGTTCCGTTCAGCAAAATATGGAATGCACACGGGCGTCATCTGTATTTTTTGCCGATCTTTTTTTTGTGGATCGCAAAATACATACAGTCGTGTGCGTTCAGCCAAAGCAAAGGACAGATTCGGCACATAACTGAGCCGAAAGGAGCCCATGGGCTCCAAAGACTATAATGGAGTCCGTTATGTTTCCGCTCGGAGGAAGATTTTCGAAGCAGAGACAAAAGTTGTGCACACAGGACTTTTGTCTCAGCTTCAAAAATCTTCCTCTGAGTGGAAACCTAACGGACTCCTGTAACGGAACGCCTAGCACCCCGACCGGGTACCTCCGTCGATAGGTGCTCCTAGTGCTTCCAGAGGACTCCAAGCACTCCACTTGACACCGTCAGCGCTGCAGACCCCACGAACCGCCGAAGCTTGGTGGAGGTCTCGCCGTCTCCTACCCACCCTGGACCTACGACAAGGCTCCAGGCTCCAGTGGGTGAACCTCTCCTAAATCCAGAGACAGGAACCAGGAACAAGCTCTTACAAGAGCTTATACTCAGGGGAGTATTATGATATAGCAATCCCCAAGAGTGTAATTATCCCATGAGCCAAACATGAGCCAAGACTTCATGAAGGTATAAAAACAGGAACTGACTGTACTTCACGTACAGCCTCTTTTATTCACAAACCAAAAACATAGTACTGCCCACAGGGTTTTGAAATACAACCAATCAATATATTACAACACATACAATGTAAGTACAGCAACCAATCGTTCACGCCCCTAGGGGACCAGAAGGGAGGCTGCGACACAGGACAGATATGTAGCAATTCAGGATACAGACACAACACATCCCCACAATGCATCATGGTTTCCTCCTCTCTGTCCTGGAGACAACCGGGGAGTAATCCAATTATCTCTCAGGACAAAGGGAAATCGCCAATACACATGTGGAACAACAGGACAGGAATCCCCACCCAAATACACAAAATCCTCCCTTCTGTCTGTGATATAATTATGGATTAACATAACTATCACAGACAGTAAAAATACAGTTTTTAAACATACTCTATAACTTTAAAACCATACATTCCATCTCCATAAAAATTACATATTTAAACTCAGCATACATCAAACATAATCACTTCCAAAAATCACACAAATCCCTCAAGCGGACCAAAAGTTAAGTGGAAGTCCTTTATGACCAACCGCAAGCACAATTTCCAAAACAGTTCCATAGATTTGGGCTGTGCGGTCGGTCAATTTCATGCAGAAAAACGACTAAGTCCCATCTTCGAACGGGACTTAGTCTCTGGAGCTGAAAGTTCCGTATGGAAGAAGGTAAGGGTCAGCGGTGTTCGTGTATTTGCGCATCCGATTTTAGTTTCACAGAATCTTTAGTATACACCGCTGACCGCGTTCGGTCCTATTAACAGTCCAGACATGCGGCATAGTTCTGTTACACTGTTCTTGAAGGGTAATATGTCCCGGGGCCATAGTCGTAGGGCAAGAGGCTGGTAAACAGGCCTCTCCAAAACCCAGTGGCGAGGTTGGTTTCGCCACAACTCCATTATAGTCTATGGGGTCCATAGGCTCCATTCAGCTCAGTTATGTGCCAATTTAGTAAACCAACCAATAGTTGGTACAGAGTTTAGGCTACTTTCACACCTGCATTCGGTGCGGATCCGTCTGGTATCTGCACAGACGGATCCGCACTGATAATGCAAACGCTTGTATCCGTTCAGAATGGATCCGTTTGCATTATTCTTTAAAAAAAAAGTCTAAGTCAAAACGGATCCGTCCTGACTTACATTGAAAGTCAATGGGGGACGGATCCGTTTTCAATTGCACCATATTGTGTCAGTGAAAACGGATCCATCCCCATTGACTTACATTGTAAGTCAGGACGGATCCGTTTGGCTCCGCATCGCCAGGCGGACACCAGAGCGGAATGGAGGTGGAACGGAGCCAAACTGATGCATTCTGAACGGATCCTTATCCATTCAGAATGCATTGGGGCTGAACTGATCCGTTTTGAACCGTTTGTGAGATCCTTGAAACGGATCTCACAAACGGAATTCAAAACGCCAGTGTGAAAGTAGCCTTAGATGAAAGTGTCTATCCCTGGAGCAGGTGTATCATCCAGCTCGAGCCCCTGTGATAAATATGGTGCGGGTCTAGAAAGCCTATCTAAAGGGCCCTTTGCATGGGCCAATTCCCTGACAGATGATCGCTAACGTGCGTTCATAGGAACGCTCATTAGCGATTATCTGGCGATGGTAAAAGTGCCACTGATTACTCCTTACTGCTCATTCATCAGGTAATCGCATCATTCACGTGGTCACAAAAATTGTCGTTTGCCTGCAGCAGATCGTACTGTGTAAATAGCATCTGCTGCTGGCAAACACGAGTCTGTATGGGGACGAGCAATGGCATTAAAGGGATTGTCCCACAAAAAAATTTCTACAGTTTTCAAACCAGCACCTGGATCTGAATCCTTTTGTAATTTCATGTAATTCAAAATTTAGCATAGCCACTGAGTTATTCAATAAAATGTATCTGTATAGCGCCACCTGCTGTTTGTTCTTTTTCTTATTTCTGTGTCCTGCTCACTGAGATGGCCGCACATGCTCAGTTTCATCCCTTAACTGCCTCCTGAGCTGTGATAGGGAGAGCTGAGACACGCCCCCGTTAGCTGCAGCAGAAAAGACACTGCCCTTGAGCTGCCAGCTTGATATAAATCTAGTAGAGCTGTGAAGATCTCTGGATTCGTGTGAGATACAGGGCTGGTTCTAGCTTTGATAGAAAGAGATTGTCAGGCACTATATGATCTGATTTTAATTTTTTACATTAGTCATAAAATAACCCCTTTAATGATCGGTATTCCCCATACTGTGGAGAAGATTGCTGCATGTAATAGCAGCTTTCCCCTCCATGGATGAGCAGGCACTTGTTGGGAAGGAAAGCTTCCTTTCCAATAGTCGTCTGCAAAATTTGCCCATGTAAGAGCTCATGCACACAAACTTATTTTATTTCCGTGACCTTTCAGTTTTTTTGCGAATCATTCATTTCAATAGGTCCGCCAAAAAAACGGAAGGTACTTCGTGTGCATTCTGTTTCCGTATGTCCGTATATCTGTTCAGCAAAAAAATAGAACATGTCCTATTACGGAAAAAGGATAGGACTGTTCTATTAGGGCCAGCTGTTCCGTTCCTCAAAATGCGGAATTCACACGGACGTCATCCTTATTTTTTGCGGATCCGTATGTAAAGCCTCCCGAGTCCTCCTCAGAAGAAGCTGCTATTACTTTGTGGATCTTTGCTATATCTCAAGTTGGGTTCCAACTAGAGGACCTTTTTTTTTATAATGCTGTAAAATCATGGATTGTTGATTTCTAGGGTTGAGCGAACCCGAACTTTAGGATTTTGGGACCCCGGACGCGAACCCGAACATTTCAGTGAAAGTTCGGGTTCGGTGTTCGCCGCTTTATTGGTGCTTTTTGAAAGGCTGCACAGCAGCCAATCAACAAGCGTCATACTACTTGCCCCAAGAGGCCATCACAGCCATGCCTACTAATGGCATGGCTGTGATTGGCCAGAGCAGCATGTGACCCAGGCTCTATAAAAGCTTGAGTCACGTAGCGCCGCACGTCACTCTGCTGTTACAAGTGTAGGAAGAGGATGCTGCTGGACTTGTGATTTCAGGGAGAGAATAGGAGAGAATCTAACTCAGCGATCGACAGACAAATAGTTGTGTGGGTGCAGGACACAATCGTTTTACCCTGCCCTGAGCTCATTGACCTAAAAATACTAACTTTTAGAATTCTGTTAGTTAGGTGGGTGGCGGCGGCGGCCATTTTATGCATGCTCAGTGCTCCAGCACTGCATCTGAGCTTTTGGGACATTGCAAATCACAATTTTTTTGGGGCAAAGTACAACATCTGTATTAGTCAGTGTGCAATTTAAGGTAGAAATACACCCATCATTTTCTGGGGTTTGAAAAACACACTTTTTTTTCTCAAAAAACAGTATTTTCCAGATCTGCAAGTGTTAAATTCAAGTTTAATATATACAGCATTCATATTCTGTTAGCAAAAAAAGACTTTTTTGGCAATCTACAACATCTGTATTGGTCAGTGTGCAATTTAAAGGGTTTCTATCACTTCGTTTCACATATTTAGCTGTCAGACACTAGCGATCCGCTAGTGTCTGCTCTGCCAAACCATACTAATATAAATGCTTTTGGGGCAGCCGTTTTGCTAAAAAAAGAACTTTTATTAATATGCTAATGAGCCTCTAGGTGCTATGGGGGCGTCATTAGCATCTAGAGGCTCCGTCTACCTTCAGAAACTGCCGCCACCCAGCGCGTCCCTCCAGCCCGCCCATCTCCTCCGGAATGCGATGCTCCCTGTGAGCGCCTGTATTCGGCGCATGCGCAGCGAGTGTCTGACCGCTTCCCTGCTCAGACATCTCCACTGCGCCTGCGCGATGACGTCATAGAGCTCCGAGGAACAGGCGCAGTGGAGATGTCTGAGCAGGGAAGCGGTCAGACATTCGCTGCGCATGCGCCGAATACAGGCGCTCACAGGGAGGATCGCATTCCGGAGGAGATGGGCGGGCTGGAGGGACGCGCTGGGCAGCAGCAGTTTGTGAAGGTAGACGGAGAGTGAAACCCCTTCCTCAGGTGCGAGTAGGCGACAAAACCTGCAGCGGTATTTGGTCGGGATTAATGCTACTCTACGAATGGTAAGGCCTGAACAAGTACAGGCGATAGTAGATTGGGTTGCTGACAGTGGATCCAGTTCCTTCACATTGTTTCCCACCCAGTCTCCTGCTGAATGACCACAGTTGGCACCTGCAGCCGATGTCCATCAGTCTTTCACCTCACCCCCTTGCAAATCAGCCAAGCAGTCTGAGCCCCAAGTCATGCAGCAGTCTCTTCTGCTTTTTGTTGACTCTGTTAGCAGGGTTTCCCAGGGCCATCCACCTAGCCCTGCCCCAGAAGTGGAAGAGATTGAGTGCTCCAATGCCCAACCACTTATTTTTCAAGATGAGTACATGGGAGGACCATCGCAGCACGTCTTGGATGATGACGAAACACAGGTGCCAACTGCTGGGGCATTCGAAAGTGTGCAGACCGACAAGGAAGTCAGGGGTGAAGACTGGGTGGAAGATGATGTGGAGGACGATGAGGTCCTCGACCCCACATGGAATCAAGGTCATGCGAGTGACCGATGTAGTTCGGAGGAAGAGGCGGTGGTCGCACAGAGCCACCAGCACAGCAGAAGAGGGAGCAGGGTGCAAAAGCGGAGCGGCCGTCCTCTAGACAGTACGCCTTTTACTGCCCACCGCAGCAAGGGACCGAGCACACTAAAGCCGGCTCCAAGGAGTTCCCTGCCTCTGCAGTTCTTCAGACAATGTGCTGACGACAAGACACGAGTGGTTTGCACGCTGTGTAATCAGAGCCTGAAGCGAGGCATAAACATTCTCAACCTGAGCATAACATGCATGACCAGGCATTTAATTGCAAAGCACGAGCTGCAGTGGAGTAGACACCTCAAAAACCAAGAAAGGTCTCTGGCTCCTCCTGCTTCCTCTTCTGCTGCAGTCGCGGCCTCTTCATCCACCTCTGCAGTGACAGTGCCACCTGGCACCCCACAAACAGAGGATCTGCCAGCAACACCAAAACCTGGGTCACTAAGCATCTTCACAATGTCCCACGGAAGCGTTCAGCTCTCCATATCCCAAACGCTGGAGAGGAAATACCCCCCTACCCACCCACGATCCCTAGCCTTAAATGCCAGCATTTCTAAATTACTTGCCTTTGAAATGCTGTCATTCCATCTGGTGGAGACGGATAGTTTTAAAGGCCTTATGGCGGTGGCTGTCCCACAGTACGTCGTGCCCAGCCGCCACTACTTTTCACTACTTTCAGTAAGCATGGTCAGGGCCGTTATATCTCCATAACAGCACACTGGGTAAATGCCGTGGCGGCTGGGCCTGAGGTGTATAGCAGTTTGGCGCATGTCCTTCCACCACCGAGGATTGCAGGGCGCTTCAGTTTGCCTCCTGTTGCTTCCTCCTCCTACTCTGCTTCCTCATCCTCTACCAGCTCCTCATCCGGTCAGCGTAACACCTTCACCACCAACTTCAGCACAGCCAGGGGTAAACGACAGCAGGCAGTTTTAAAACTTATCTGTTTGGGTGACAAACCCCACACCGCGCAGGAGCTGTGGACGGGCCTTGAACAACAGACCGATGAGTGGTTTGTGCCAGTCAACCTCAAGTCCGGCCTGGTGGTGTGCGATAATGGACGAAATCTCGTAGCAGCTCTGGGACTAGCCGGTTTGACGCACATCCCTTGCCTGGCGCATGTGCTGAATTTGGTGGTGCAGAGATTCCTTAAAAATTACCCCGACATGTCAGAGCTGCTGCCAGGGGCAGATTAAGTGCAGGATAGGCCCGGGGCTGTCTACCCAACTTGGCCCCCTCCCTCCATTTTAGTTTAGTTATTTTTTTTGTATGAAGAGGCTGCGGTGCTTCATGAGCACCACAGCCTCTTCCTAGGCCATATGACATCTAAAGACTAAAAAAAAATACCCCAAATTGGGTCCTAAACTGAAAAATTTGGTCGCCAAATTTAAAATAAATAGAATTATAATAAAAAAGACATGGAGGCGAATACAGCACCACATACCTCTTACATCCAGTGACATCTCCTGTCATATAGACCTTCTCTTTCCTATTCTCCTCCATTTGACCCAGACCACCATGGCAAATTCTTTCAGCCACATCTCGTCTCTACAGTTTGTAACACACGTTAGATTTCTCAATTTTTCCATCAACCTTCTCATCCTGGTGTCCCCACAGTGTCATCCTGCTGCCACTCCCAATACTGTGTCCGTTTTGCTCCCCAATGTCCAAGGTACTGTACTGCTGAAAAAATAGTGACCCTAATAGACATAATTGGAGTCATTTATCAAACTGGTGTAAAGTAGAACTGGATTTCCAAAAGAGCTGTCAAAAATGAAAGGTGGAATCTGATTGGCTGCTATGGGCAACTAAGCCAGTTCTGCTTTACACCAGTTTGATAAATTACCCCAAATGTTTCTATAGTGTCCACAGCAGCTATAATGTCCACTAGAGTGCCCCGAGTAATAATACCACTCTCTATTGTGCTCCAGGCAATAATCCCTGTATAGTGTCCCCAAAAATAATAGAATTGCCCCTACAGTGCCTCCCCAATAGAAACACCCCCATATAGTAATTTCCACCACACTGCCCCATATAGTAATCCCCCCATAGTAATTTGCCCCCACACAGTAATTTCCCCCAAACTGCCCCCATATAGTAGTTTTCCCCCACACAGTAATTTCCCCTACATAGTAATTTCCACCACACTGCCCTCACATAGTAATTTGCCCCCACACTGCCCCACATAGTAATTTGCCCCCACATAGCAATTTCCCCACACTGTCCCCACATAGCAATTACCCCACACTGTCCCCACATAGCAATTACCCCACACTGTCCCCACATAGCAATTTCCCCCACACTGCCCCCACATAGCAATTTCCCCCACACTGTCCCCGCATAGCAATTTCCCCACACTGTCCCCACATAGTAATTTCCCCCCACATAGTAATTTCCCCCCACATAGTAATTTGCCCCCACAAAGTAATTTGTCCCCACATAGCAATTTCCCCACATTGTCCCCACATAGCAATGACCCCACACTGTCCCCACATAGCAATTACCCCACACTGTCCCCACATAGCAATTTCCCCCACACTGCCCCAACATAGCAATTTCCCCCACACTGTCCCCACATAGCAATTTCCCCCACACAATAGTTTCCCCCACACTGCCCCCACATAGTAATTTGCCCCCACACTGCCCCATATAGTAATTTGCCCCAACATAGTAGTCCCTCCTATAATAATTTGCCCCCACATAGTAATTTGCCCCCACACAGTAATTTGCCCCCACACAGTAATCCCTCCCATAATAATTTGCCCCCACATAGTAGTCCCTCCCATAATAATTTGGCCCCACACAGCCCCATATAGTAATTTGCCCCCACATAGTAGTCCCTCCCATAATAATTTGCCCCCACACTGCCCCCACATAGTAATTTGCCCCCACACTGCCCCATATAATAATTTGTCCCCACATAGTATTCCCTCCCATAATAATTTGGGCCCACACAGCCCCCACATTCCCCCCCATGCACTCGATGTCTCTTCCCTAATATGTCCTCCTGTGTGTCCCCCAAAGTAGGCACATGAAATAAAATTAAAAATAATGAAAAAAAATAAAAAGCTAAATACTCACCTATGTCCAGGGCCAGGCGCTTGCTCCCAGAGGAAGGCGGGATGAGGCAGGCGTGCACACGGAGTTTCAGCTGCAGCACGCACGGGTGAATCGCTCAGCGGAACAGCACCACTTGACCACCAATGACTGGGCCTCCATGCGAGACCTGTGTTCCTTGTTGCGTTGTTTTGAGTACTCCACCAACATGGCCAGTGCCGATAACGCCGTTCTCAGTGTTACTATCCCACTTCTATGCCTCCTTGAAAAAACGCTCATGACGATGATGGAAGAGGATGTGGCACAGGAGGAGGAAGAGGGATCATTTCGTAGGGTTTCCGGCCAGTCATTTCAAAGTGGCTCCGAGGGTGGGTTCCTGCACCCACAAACCCAAGGCACACAATTGTCCAGCCAGGACACAGTTCTGGAGGATGAAGAGGTGGCGGATGAGGAGGAGGAGATGCAGGAGGAGGAACCATGTTCACAGCAGGGTGGCACCCAGACCAGCTCATGGCCATCACTGGTGCGTGGATGGAGGGATACATAGGACACAGACGATACACCTCCCACAGAGGACAGCTTTTCGTTGCCTCTGGGCAGCCTGACACACATGAGCGATTACATGCTGCAGTGTCTCCGCAACGACCACGAGTTGCCCACACTCTAATTTGTGCTGATTACTGGGTGGCCACGCTGCTGGATCCCTGTTACAAGTACAATGTACCGTCCTTAATTCCGTCACTGGAGTGTGATCGTAAGATGCGTGAGTACAACCGCACGCTGGTAGACGCGCTGCTGGTGGCATTCCCACCTGACAGCGGGGGCACAGTGGAAGCACAAGGCGAAGGCAGAGGACGAGGAACAGGTCGCCAACGCAGCTGGGGCACCGCCAGCACCTCAGAAGGCAGGGTTAGCATGGCCGACATGTGGAAAAGCTTTGTCAGCACGCCACAACAACCAGCAGCACCAGCTGATATGGAACGTCTTAGCAGGAGGCAGCATTTCACCAGCATGGTGGAGCAGTATGTGTGCACACGCCTACACGTACTGAATGACGGGTCTGCCCCCTTCAACTTCTGGGTCTCCAAATTGGGCACAAGGCCTGAGCTTGCCCTTTACGCCTTGGAGGTGCCCTGCAGCCAGTGTATTATCTGAACATGTGTTTAGCATGGCAGGGGGCGTCATCACAGACAAGCGAAGCCACCTGTCCACAGCCAATGTTGACAAGCTTACGTTCATTAAAATGAACCAGGCAAGGATCCCTCAGCATTTGTTCGTACCTTGTGCAGAATAGACATGAATACCGGCACTAAGCAGCCATTGTTATACTGCAGCGCAATTGCTCATGTTTGTATTTTGGATATTTCACACTCTTTTGGAGTGTACCTTAATTTTACAAAATTAAATTAAAACCAAAAACCTGTGTTGGCTATCTCGTCCTCCTCCACCGCCGCTTCCACCTACTCCGCTACATCCACCGCCTCCTCAAATTCCTACTCCATATGGAACTCCACCTCATAAATCCATTATTTTTTTTTTTGTACGTGTTTTATTTTATATCATTTCACTACTTTGTCATTTACATTTTCGGGTGAAATTCACAAATTTTTGGGTGTATAGTACCACTGCTATACATAGTAGACCGGTAAAAAAATAAAAATAAATTGTCAGTTACCTTTTTATGGTGAAATTACAATTTTTTTGGGTGTATAGTACCACTGTTATCCTAGTAGACAGGTTAAACAAAAAAATAATAATTGTCATTTACTTTTTCGGGTTAAATTTACAAATTTTTGGGTGTATAGTACCACTGCTATACCTAGTAGACAGGTTTAAAAAAAAATAAAAAATTGTCATTTACATTTTAGGGTAAAATTCACCAATTTTGGTGTGTATAGTACCACTGCTATACCTAGTAGACCGGTAAAAAAAAAAAAAAAATTGTCAGTTACATTTTATGGTGAAATTAACAAATTTTTGGGTGTATAGTACCACTGCTATACCTAGTAGGCCGGTTAAAAACTAAAAAAAAATAGTCATTTAATTTTTCGGGTGAAATTAACCAATTTTTGGGTGTATAGTACCACTGCAATAAATAGAAGCCCGGTTAAAAAATAAAATAAAATTGTCATTTAATTTTAGGGTGAAATTCACCAATTTTTGAGTGTAATATACCCCTCCTCTACCTAGTTGACAGCTTAATAAATTTCAATAATTTTTCTGTTACATTCTTGGGTTGACATTATACAATTTTAGACGCGAATAAACACCTGCTATGCATAGGTGACAGGGAATAAAATTTTATTAATTATTCAGTAATTAATGCGCACCACATCCTTTCATTCAATGCTTAAACTTTGAAAAGTTGTCACACTTTTATACTTTAATAATTTCTCCAATATTTCAACTCTAATATTAAATTAGAAAAAATGAATCCTCCCTTGGATGTGGTCTCTCTTTCTCCTGCTCCCTCTCTGGCCTGGAACCCTGATTCCCCGCCAACCGTGAACACCATGGTAGGCGCATAAAAGAACATCGAAAGTTGATAGAGCAGATATCAAATTGGATCGTGAATATCACAGGGATGTGGGACATGGTGGAGCAGTAAGTGTGCACAGGCCTACACGAACTGACTGACAGGGGTCAGCCCCTGCAACTTCTGGGTCTCCAAATTGAGCACATGGCCTGAGCTTGCCCTTTACCCCTTGGAGGTGCTGGCCTGCTCTGCAGCCAGTGTATTGTCTGAACGTGTGTTTAGCATGACTGGAGGGGGTTTTCACAGGTTATATTTCCCAATGTTTTTGGGTGTACCCTAATTTTAAAAATAAAATTTAAACCCAAAAACCAGTGTATGCTACCTCCTCCTCCATCGCCGCTTCCACTGACAACGCCATATCCACCGCCTCCTCAACCTCCTACTCCATATGGACCTGGTCCTCCTAGATCAAGATTATTATTTTTTATTTCCCTATCCACATTTGTTTGCAGAGCACTTGTCATGCTCTTAACCACATTTTGACGCCATTTGCAGCCCTCTAGCCCTTTCCATGACATTTTTACAACCATTTTAGTGCTCAAAAGTTCTGGTCCCCATTGACTTCAATGGGGTTCGGGTTCGGGGTCAAGTTCGGTTCGAGTTCGGGTCCCGAACTCGAACTTTTTTCCGAAGTTCGGCCGAACCCGTCGAACCTGAACATCCAGGTGTCCGCTCAACTCTATTGATTTCCCATTTAAAGGCCATGCACACCTTCAGTTGCATATTTTTTTTAATGATTGCACTTTATTCATTTTGGGCTAAAAATAATTTTTTTTCACTAGGTCCTTATTAAAAATCTTCAGCCATTTCTGAGATACAGGATTAAAATCTGTCTATTTGCAAGCTGTCAGTTTCTGTTTTCTTTTAATCCCATCATCTGATGGCTCACGTGCAGCTATTATCTCTTATCTGACCACATAAACACTTATTTAAGCCATATTCTTATCAGTTTTACAGTAATTGAGCTATAATGAGTGTTTATGTGATCAGGCGATGAGAGATAAGAACTACACATGAGCCATCTGATGATGGGATTTAAAATAAAAAATAAAAAACAGAAACGGACGCAAACAGACTGATTTTTATGCAGTTATAAAAAAAATTGTCCCTCAGGTGTCCATGTCCTTAACCTCTTCCCGTCACACTAACGCCGATCAGCGTCAGTGCGGCGGCTCCATCAGGTCACATTAACGCCGATCGGAGTCATCTCGTGAGACCCGAGATTTGCTGTGAACGTACGCGCGCGTGCGCGCGCGTTCACAGTGGCGCGCTGTTCGGTAGTTATACTACAGCCTGCCAGCGATGATCATTCGCTGGCAGGCTGTAGATGTTAAAATAATCGCATCAGAAAGGTATATCAGACGCTGTTTTGTTAACCTGGTCCTCTGGTGGTCCCTTTTGCTTGGATCGACCACCAGAGGACACAGGCAGCTCTGTAAGTAGCACTAATCACCACACTACACTACACCCCCCCTGTCACTTATTAACCCCTTAATAACCCCTGATCACCCCATATAGACTCCCTGATCACCCCCCTGTCATTGATCACCCCCCTGTAAGGCTCCATTCAGACGTCCGTATGTGTTTTGCGGATCCGCAAAACACGGACACCGGCAATGTGCTTTCCGCATTTTGCGGATCCGCACATTGCCAGAACTATATAGAAAATGCCTTTCTTGTCCGCAATTGCGGACAATAGGACATGTTCTATATTTTTGCGGAACGGAAGTGTGGACTCGAAAGTGCAGATCCGCAATTCCGGATCCGAGCGGGACAAAGTCTGTCCCCATAGAAATGAATGGGTCTGCAATTCCGTTCCGCAAAAACACCGTAAAATCGCTGCGGCGATATAAAGATCACTTTTGAGGGGCATGGCGAGTTCATAGAAGATTTTTTTTGTTTGCCACAAGTTAGCAGAATTTTTTATTTTTTATTTTTTTTCTTACAAAGGGACCTGTGAAATCCTAAAAGTACTCATTGGAATTTGGGCCCCTTTGCGCATCTTGGCTGCAAAAAAGTGTCACACATGTGGTATCGCCGTACTCAGGAGAAGTAGGGCAATGTGTTTTGGGGTGTATTTTTATATATACCCATGCTGGGTGAGAGAAATATCTTTGTAAATTGACAACTTTGTATAAAAATTTTTTAAAAGTTGTCATTTACAGAGATATTTCTCACACACAGTATGGGTATATGTAAAAATACACCCCAAAACACATTGCCCTACTTCTCCTGAGTACGGCGATACCACATGTGTGACACTTTTTTTGCAGCCTAGGTGCGCAAAGGGGCCCAAATTCCTTTTAGGAGGGCATTTTTAGACATTTGGATTCCAGACTTCTTCTCACGCTTTAGGGCCCCTAAAATGCCAGGGCAGTATAAATACCCCACAAATGACCCAATTTTGGAAAGAAGACACCCCAAGGTATTCCGTGAGGGGCATGGTGAGTTCATAGAAGTTTTTTTTTTTTGGCACAAGTTAGTGGAAAATGATTTTATGTATTTATTTATTTTTTTCTTACAAAGTCTCATATTCCACTAACTTGTGACAAAAAATAAAATTTTACATGAACTCGCCATGCCCCTCACGGAATACCTTGGGGTGTCTTCTTTCCAAAATGGGGTCACTTGTGGGGTATTTATACTGCCCTGGCATTTTAGGGGCCCTAAAGCGTGAGAAGAAGTCTGGAATCCAAATGCCCTCCTAAAAGGTACTCGTTGGACTTTTGGCCCCTTTGCGCATCTTGGCTGCAAAAAGGTGTCACACATGTGGTATCGCCGTACTCAGGAGAAGTGGGGCAATGTGTTTTGGGGTGTATTTTTACATATACCCATGCTGGGTGAGAGAAATATCTCTGTAAATGACAACTTTTTAAAAAGATTTTATACAAAGTTGTCAATTTACAGAGATATTTCTCTCACCCAGCATGAGTATATGTAAAAAATACACCCCAAAACACATTGCCCTACTTCTCCTGAGTACGGCGATACCACATGTGTGACACTTTTTTGCAGCCTAGGTGCGTAAAGGGGCCGCAAGTCTAACGAGTACCTTTAGGCTTTACAGGGTTGCTCACAATTTAGCCCCGCCCAAAATGCCAGAACAGTAAACACACCCCACAAATGACCCCATTTCGGAAAATAGACACCCCAAGGTATTCACTGAGGGGCATAGTGAGTCCGTGGGAGATTTTTTTTTTGGCCAGAAGTTAGCAGAAATGGAAACTTTATATATATATTTTTTCCCTCAGAAAGTGTCATTTTCCGCTAACTTGTGAATTTTTTTTTAATCATACATGAACTCACCATGCCCCTCCGCGAATACTTTGGGGTGTTTTCTTTCTAAAATGGGGTCATTTGGGGGGTATTTATACTATCCTGGCATTCTAGCACCTCAAGAAACATGACAGGTGCTCAGAAAGTCAGAGCTGCTTCAAAATGCGGAAATTCACATTTTTGTACCATAGTTTGTAAACGCTATAACTTTTGCGCAAACCAATAAATATACATTTATTGGATTTTTTTTATCAAAGACATGTAGCACAATAAATTCTGACACAAACTTATATAGAAATGCAATTATATTTGAACAATTTAACCAGAGAAAATTAAAAATACACTTTTTTTGAGAAAATTGCGGCCTATTTTGATTAATATCGGAAAAAACGAAAAATGTCAGCAGCAATCAAATACCACCAAAAGAAAGCTGTATTTGTGAGAAGAAAAGGAGGTAAAATTCATTTGGGTGCCAAGTTGTATGACCGAGCAATAAACCGTTAAAGTTGTGAAGTGCCGATTTGTAAAAAAGGGCCTGGTCACTAGGGGGGTATAAACCTGTGGTCCTTAAGTGGTTAAAGATTTGTTTATGTTCTGACAGCACATTGCAACAATATGCTGGAGGGAACAATATTTTTTGTTCTGTTCTGTATAGTAATATGTATTCTTACTGGTGTTATTCTGTTTTTCCTGTAGACAATTGTCAGCTGATTGATAAAATGGTTCACAGTGTAAATGAAACCACCAACCAGACCATCTGTTTTATACAACCTGATGTTGCAAATGGCATCCTGATCGCTCTTTACTTTACAGCCATGATTGGAGGGACAATTGGAATCATTATAATGGTATTTCTGTTAAGCAGAACTAATACTCGTTCTATGACCATCACTGCAATCATCAACCTATTAGTAATCCATGGCATCTTTATTCTCACGGTTCCCTTTCGGATTGCCTATTACATTCAGAAAGAGTGGATATTTCAATTTACATTTTGCAAGATCATAAGCTCCATGATACATATTCACATGTATCTTTCTTTCATATTTTACGTTGCCTTGCTCAGCATTAGATACATAAGTTACTTCAAACAAAAAGACAAGATTGAGTTCTACAGGAAAATGCATTCGGTGGTAGCCAGTGCCGCACTATGGATTATTATATCGCTTGTTGTTATGCCGGTGTTCTTCTTCCAGTACGGTGCCGGTGATGAAAATTATGAGTCGACCCAGTGTTTTTTTTTCCACAAGGAAATTAAAAGACCTTCTGTGATCATCTTGAACTACATTACAATTGCAGTCATTTTTCTTGTCGTATGTATTCTTCTGATTGTACAAATCTTCATTATTGTGAAAATCGTGAAAAAACTGAAACGCACGGCTTTAGATCACCAAGAATTCTGGGTGCAGCTGAAGAGTTTATTTTTCATTTTGGTCATGATCATTTGCTTATTTCCTTATCACATGTTTCGGATCTACTACATAGAGCATATAAATGAGTGCTTCTATTACAATGAGATTTTTCTTGGTATAACAGCCCTTAGCTGTTTGGATCTTCTGTCATTTGCAGTACAAACCTATTTCCAGAAAGTGTTTCAACACATGACATGCTTATCAAAATGTCTGTGACAGTCTGTTTGCTGGCGTTACATGCTTGCACTCTGCTGATAATATCACTGTGACCAATTATCTGTTTCTATTTTACTTGATAACAAGGTCAATGTCCTGAAAATATACAGTCTTAAAGGGGTTCTCCAACCCCTATAATGACCCCCCTAATGCCCAGGCCCCTCATATAGGTTATACTTACCCCTCTCCCCCGCACCTCGCTTCTAATCCCCGCACAGCCGCCACTGCATCTCCCCATCATGCGGAATGAAACATATAACGATGGGGGAGCAGCCAATAGCTAGGGAGGCTCGTCCCCGTCGTGGCATGCTATTGGTTGAACCCCCCCCCACCATCCCCTTCCCCGGTCGCTGGATGTTTTGATCCACGTGACAGGGAGATGAAACGGAGGACGTGCTGTTATCAGGAGCGATGAGGGTGCAGGGGAGAGAGGTAAGTATAACCTACATGAGGGTCCTGGGCATTAGGGGGATTGTTATAGGGCTTGGATAACCCCTTTTAAGGTTTTTCTTTGTTATTAAAAAATTAAATCTAAAGGTACAAGAATTATATACACTGTAGACATCATTAACTTGACATAAATGTGTTCAGAATCAGGTTAATGTTTGCTACATCTGTACAGCATGGTAGTTTGACAATACTCCTGAACCTCTGGTTCCTTCCCTTTAATCCAGACCTGAAGGGGACATTAATAAATATTCTTCCCATGCATGTGAAGAATAGGGAAGGGAAATTCTGTTCAGTTGGGGTCACTGGTTCTAACTCTATGTAACTACCTATAGGTAGAGGATTCAGCACTGTATACACATACATACCTGAAAAGATATAATTCAAAGACTCAAAAAACTTAATGCACATTAACTTCTATATTAAAGAGAATCTGTCACCAGCGACCTTCCTATCAAACTGTTGGCAGGTACAGATAGCTCTGGTTCACCTGATTAAAAAGCTGTTTTTCTGTTGTTGATCTGAGACTCCAGTGCCTGGCTCTTTCTATCAAAGCAGCAAGGGAGGGGCTGGCCCCAGAAAGGAGCTTTGCTTGGGAGCTACAAATGCAATGGTGATGCATTAAGTCTACCAAAGGCCTAATTTGCATATTAGGACAAAGTATCATAACTTGGTAATGGAGTTTCAGATCAACAAAAGGAATACAGTGCTTTAATCAGGTGAACCACAGATATGTATCTATGCAAAGAGTATGATAGGAATGTCGCGGTTTACAGATTCTCTTTAATATAGAAGTTAAGGTGCGTTAAGTTTTTTGAGTCTTTGAATCATCTCTCTTTTCAGGTATGTATGTGTATACAGTGCTCTACCTATAGGTGGTTATATAGTGACCCCAACTGAACAGAACATTCTTCACCTGCATGGGTAGAATATTTACTAATGTCCCCTTCAGGTCTGGATTAAAGGGAAGGAACCAGAGGTGTGTGCTCTGGGGTCTTCAACACTGGAACAGAAGATGGGGCATCCACATGTTGCATTGGCCACATGGGAGCTGCACTGGTGCTGCATTTGAACAGCAAGATGCTGTGGGTTGCAGCTCCCTGTTGTGCATTTTCATAAGTATACAATATTATCTAATGATATTATAACCAAAATGAATGCTCATTGCCTTTAAGAATAAAATCTGCTTGAACCAAAGTTCTGTTTTATGGCTGAAGAGGCCAAGATGAGTTCATGGCAAGTTCAGTTTATAAAAAAATAATTGTGAATATGAACGGACATTATATTTTAAAAGTTATTTCTAAAGATATGGGTTTATCTATGGGGAATACACTAGCTTCCTCAGACATGTCTGTATGAAGGGAACAATGTTGTTTCATGGATAAGCCACGACAAGATAAGAATTTATATCCTTGAGGCACACCTGCTATGTGAGGTTCAATTCATATATTCATAATTATATTATATATATTTCTGTATGGTATATTTAGTTTTACAACATATTTTAACCGATAATTCATGTAACAATGTATCGATTTATATATATATATATATTATACCATGTATGTGTCATTTAGGGCTCTTTCACACTTGCGTTGTTGTGTTCCGGCATAGAGTTCCGTCGCCGGGGCTCTATGCCGGATGAATCCTGATCAGGATTATCCCCATGCATTCTGAATGGAGAGAAATCCGTTCAGGATGCATCAGGATGTCTTCAGTTTCGGAACGGAACGTTTTTTGGCCGGAGAAAATACCGCAGCATGCTGCGCTTTTTGCTCCGGCCAAAAATCCTGAACACTTGCCGGATCCGGAATTAATGCCCATTGAAAGGCATTAATCCGGATCCGGCCTTAAGCTAAACGTTGTTTCGGCGCATTACCGGATCCGACGTTTAGCTTTTTCTGAATGGTCACCATGGCTGCCGGGACACTAAAGTCCTGTTTGCCATGGTAAAGTGTAGTGGGGAGCGGGGGAGCAGTATACTTACCGTCCGTGCGGCTCCCGGGGCGCTTCAGAGTGACGTCAGGGCGCCCCACGCGCATGGGTGACGTGATCGCATGGATCACGTCATCCATGCGCATGGGGCGCTCTGACGTCATTCTGGAGCGCCCCGGCAGCCGCACGGACGGTAAGTATACTGCTCCCCCGCTCCACGCTACTACTATGGCAACCAGGACTTTAACCGCCTCCGGACCGCCTAACGCAGGATCGCGTTCCGGAGGCGGCTGCTCTGCGCACAGTCACGCATATATAGAGGGGGGTCGCGTCATCAGCTTGCCAGCCAATGATCGTCGCTGGCAAGCTGATGATTTTAAAAAAAACAAATCAAAAGCCAGTTAACACATTATATTTGTAAATATGATCTGTTATATGGCTTCTCTGCTCCTCTGCTGGTCCTTTTCATCGGTTGGTTCCAGCAGAGGAGCAGACATCACAATGAGTAGCACCAAACACTTCACTTAGCCCCAGATGATCCCCCATCACCCCAATTAACCCCTTGATCGCCCCTGTCAATCACCTAGTGAAAGGAAAAAAGTGATCAGTGTAAACTGTCACTTTTTTTTTTCACTGGTATTGACTGATAGGTTTTAGGATAGTAATAGAAACCAGCGGCTCAACCTATAGACCGGATGGAAACGGGTGCTCACCTCTTGGTCCACCCAGACCGCACGGTAGACAAAAATTAGTAATAGAGAAATGAGGGGCACTCCGGATAAGGGAACAAAAGGCGGTAATCAAGATAAAATATTTGACAATTAAAATTTATTACATATAACACACATCACATCCAATTGTCATGCATAAAAATCAATAGCAATGAAGATAAAAGGGTGGGATCCTGAAAAAACTGTTGCACATGAAAGTTCAAAAGTTCATGGGACACTGCCCACAATGAGAATGAGTCCCAGCAGGTAATGCAGTTCCAGGAGCATGTGGATAAATTATACCAAATGGAGATAAATTGCCACACAATGTCCAGCCTCAAAAACCTCCAGGGCAGGAAAATAGATGGTTAGACCAAGTCCTGGAGATAATCACTTTGCAGATATAGCACAAATGTAGCAGATTGTAGCGCTTTTCAAATGTAGCAAAAATGATAGCAGTGAATGCTTCTTACCATATGCCTTCAGTGTGCTCGTTATGGTAAAGCGAGGTAACAGCCAAACACAGCTGAACGCGGCGTCCCACGTAGTATAGAGTCAAAGCGTGACGTCTCACGTGACTCACCAGCTGAAGCTGTAGTGGCGTATCTTGTTATGCTTGCAAACACCTCAATACGAGACTGGCTCTGCAGATCACCCCAACCGACGTAGTCACTGCTCGGTCACTTGCAATACTTGGGGGAGAGAGAAGGCTCACAGTTTAGGTCCCTTGGTTAGGTAGTTTAGCGTCAGTTAGCGCCCAGCCCCCCGTACCGCAGTCACTGATTCGCTGATTAGCGTATCGCTAATCAGCATTTGTACTTTTATAGTATCTGTAAGTGATCAAAACTGATCACAGTCAGATCTATAATTGTATTAGTGTCACCTTAGCTCGCCCTCCACCCAAAATGCAGTGTTTGCCCGATCAGGCCTGATCGGTCGCCCACACGTGCGTTCACCCACGCCCGCCCCGCCGCAGTGACAAAAAGTATATATTTTTTTGATCACTGCACAATCACTTTCCAAGTGCTGCGGTGATAAAAAAATCAGTTTTGATATTTTTTATCAATCGCAGCGGCCTCCGGTACTTCGCTAGCCTCCCCTTTGTAAGACAGGCTTGCTTTTTTTCTTGGGTAGTCTCAGGGAATACCCCTAAATTTAGTAGTCCAAATGTCAAACAGGGGGTATTCTTCTGAAGAGGCCTACAGGATTCTGACCCAGTCGGATGAGGAATGGGAACCCTCATCTGACGAATCTAGCGGGTCAGAATATGAACCAGTAGAAAGCAGTGGCAGTCTGACCCAAAGTTCGGACGAGGAGGTTGAGGTCCCTGATAGCACCAGGCGTACCCGGCCCCGTGTCGCTAGACCACAGGTTGCGCAGGATCCGCTTCAAGAGCAGCAGAGTGGGGCTCAATATTACACTGATGTATACCCAGCAGAGTGGGGCTGGCGCTGTCGGATCACGTGGTGAGGCATACACCAGCAGCGCAGCCCTCCCTGGACCTAGTACCAGCACTGCCATACATCATGGTGAAGTGGCGAGCACCAGAAGGGCAGTTGAAGCTGGTACGTGCAATAGTTACCCCGTCGCAGCCACCGCACAGACAGGCCCGTAGACCCCCTAGAGTCCCTGAGGTGCTAGCAAATCCTGATTGGCAGTCCCCAACTTCAGCCACACCATTAGTTCCCCCTTTCACCGCCCAGTCTGGAGTTCGGGTTGAGACAGCTCAGATCGGTTCGGCCCTGGGATTTTTTGAGCTGTTCTTGACTGCGGAGCTCTTGGACTTAGTCATGGCAGAAACAAATCGGTATGCCACTCAATTTATATCCGCCAACCCGGGAAGCTTTTATGCCCAGCCTTTCTGGTGGAAACCAGTCCAAGTTTCTGAATTAATTTTTTTTCTGGGCCTTCTCCTGAACATGGGTCTAACCAAAAAGCATGAATTGCGGTCATATTGGTCCACAAACCCAATTCATCGCATGCCCATGTTCTCTGCTGCTATGTCCAGGGCACGATTTGAGGCCATCCTGCGTTTCCTGCACTTTAGCGACAACACCACCTCCCGTCCCAGAGGCCACCCAGCTTTTGACCGGCTCCACAAAATTCGGCCCCTCATAGACCACTTCAACCAGAAATTTGCAGATTTGTATACCCCTGAGCAAAACATCTGCGTAGACGAGTCCCTAATACATTTTACCGGGCGCCTTGGCTTCAAACAATACATCCCAAGCAAGCGCGCCCGGTATAGGGTCAAATTGTATAAGCTCTGTGAAAGGGCCACAGGCTATACCCACAAATTTCGGATCTATGAGGGAAAAGATCAGACCCTGGAGCCGGTCGGTTGCCCTGACTACCTGGGGAGCAGTGGGAAGACAGTCTGGGACTTGGTGTCACCCTTATTTGGCAAGGGGTACCATCTTTATGTGGACAATTTCTGCACAAGTGTGCCCCTCTTCAGGCATTTGTTCCTAGAACAGATTGGCTGCTGTGGCACCGCGCAAACTAGTCGCGTGGGCTTCCCCCAACGGCTCGTTACCACCCGTCTTGCAAGGGGGGAGAGGGCTGCCTTGTGTAACGAAGAACTGCTCGCGGTGAAATGGAGAGACAAGCGTGATGTTTACATGCTCTCCTCCATTCAGGCAGACACGACAATACAAATTGAGCGAGCAACCCGTGTAATTGAAAAGCCCCTCTGTGTCCACGACTATAATTTGCTCATGGGAAGGGTGGACTTCAATGACCAGATGTTGTCTCCGTATTTAGTTTCCCGATGCACCAGACGCTGGTATAAGAAGGTGTCTGTATATTTAATTCAATTGGCTGCATATAATAGTTTTGTTCTCTACAGTAAGGCTGGGAGAACACGATCCTTCCTCAAATTTCAGGAAGAGATCATCGAGAACCTCCTGTATCCAGAAGGTTCCGTGGCCCCATCCACCAGTGTAGTTAGCCGTCTACACGAGCGACATTTCCCCAGTGTCGTTGCCGGTACCTCAACCCAACCGTCACCCCGAAAAAGATGTCGTGTCTGTAGCAGGAGTGGAATAAGGCATGACACCCACTATTTCTGTCCTAAATGCCCTTACCACCCTGCCCTATGCTTTGGAAAGTGTTTCCGGAAGTACCACACACAGGTACACTTAGCATAGGGATTGCATCTCACAGGACAGGCACACAGGGCTATTAGGGCCCTTTCTCTCACAGCTGCTGCAAACCTCTCCTTTCACCTGGGATAAAGTGCATAATGTACTTCGCCACATCTTTGGGCGATTTGCACTTTGCACATTGTCCCATGGGGAAGGAGAGGTTTGTCCTATAAAAGGTAAAAAAAAAAAAAAAAAAACACCAGTAAGCAAAAAAGTTAACTTTCAGTTCAAAAAGTAAAAAAAAGTTTATATGTTCTGTTATTATAAAGTTAATAAAATTTATTGCGTTGCGGCCTGGTTTTTTCTTTTTTGTTTTTGTTTTTTTTACCTTCCAGGTGGACCAACCGATCGACTAGCTGCAGCACTGATGTGCATTCTGACAGAAGCATTGCGCTGCTGTCAGATTACACACAAGTCGGTGTATGCGGCGCTGCAAGACGAGATTTCTCCTCTGCAGTAAAAGATACGTTTGCCGAGGCATATGAGCTGAGGAGGCGGCGGTGTTCATATGCTTTGGCAAACACTTTGTATATATATAAAAAAATAAAAAATCCCGGCAATGATTTATTCATCCACATCGATTGATGTGAATGGAGAAATCTGGTTTGCCAGGGCATACGGGCTAAGTGGGTATGGATGTTGGGTGGATCTCCTATGTCCTGGCAGACGCCTTTCCCCTCCTTTTTTTTTTTTTGGCAGAGATTTTTTTCATCCACATTGATCGATGCGAATGAAGAAATCTGTGCCGTTCATTTTTTCTTTCAGCCCAGAGGCTGAACGGAAAAAAAAAATCTCATTACCCGTATGCTCAATATAAGGAGAATAGCAGAAACTCCTAATGCTGGCCATACATGTAATGATTGCGGAGACCCTCAAATGCCAGGGCAGTACAAACACCCCACAAATAACACCATTTTGGAAAGAAGACACCCGAAGTTATTCGCTGAGGGGCATATTGAGTCCATGAAAGATTGAAATTTTTGTCTCAAGTTAGCGGAAAGGGAGACTTTGTGAGAAAAAAACAAAAAAAATTAATTTCCGCTAACTTGTGCCAAATTTATTTTTTTTCTATGAACTCGCCATGCCCCTCATTGAATACCTTGGGGTGTCTTCTTTCCAAAATGGGGTCACATGTGAGGTATTTATACTGCCCTGGCTTTTTAGGGGCCCTAAAGCGTGAGAAGAAGTCTGGGATCCAAATGTCTAAAAATGCCCTCCTAAAAGGAATTTGGGCACCTTTGCGCATCTAGGCTGCAAAAAAGTGTCACACATGTGGTATAGCCGTACTCAGGAGAAGTTGGGGAATGTGTTTTGGGGTGTCATTTTACATATACCCATGCTGGGTGAGAGAAATATCTTGGCAAAATGCCAACTTTGTATAAAAAAATTGGAAAAGATATTTCTCTCACCCAGCAATACCACATGTGTGACACTTTTTTGCAGCCTAGGTGGGCAAAGGGGCCCACATTCCAAAGAGCACCTTTAGGATTTCACCGGCCATTTTTTACAGATTTTGATTTCAAACTACTTACCACACATTAGGGCCCCTAGAATGCCAGGGCAGTATAACTACCCCACAAGTGACCCCATTTTGGAAAGAAGACACCCCAAGATATTCCGTGAGGGGCATGGCGAGTTCCTAGAATTTTTTATTTTTTGTCACAAGTTAGCGGATTTATTATTTATTTTTTTCTTACAAAGTCTCATATTCCACTAACTTGTGACAAAAAATAAAAACTTCCATGAACTCACTATGCCCATCACGAAATACCTTGGGATGCCTTCTTTCCAAAATGGGGTCACTTGTGGGGTAGTTATACTGCCCTGGCATTCTAGGGGCCCTAATGTGTTGTAAGTAGTTTGAAATTAAAATCTGTAAAAAATGTCCGGTGAAATCCTAAAGGTGCTCTTTGGAATGTGGGCCCCTTTGCCCACCTAGGCTGCAAAAAAGTGTCACACATGTGGTATTGCCGTACTCAGGAGAAGTTGGGAAATGTGTTTTGGGGTGTCATTTTACATATACCCATGCTGGGTGAGAGAAATATCTTGGCAAAAGACAACTTTTCCAATTTTTTTATACAAAGTTGGCATTTGACCAAGATATTTACAGATTTTGATTTCAATCTACCTTGCACGCATTTGGGCCCCTAAAATGCCAGGGCAGTATAACTACCCCACAAGTGACCTCATTTTGGAAAGAAGACACCCCAAGGTATTTCGTAATGGGCATAGTGAGTTCATGGAAGTTTTTATTTTTTGTCACAAGTTAGTGGAATATGAGACTTTGTAAGAAAAAAAAAAAAATGAAAAAAATCATTATTTTCCGCTAACTTGTGGCAAAAAATAAAAAATTCTATGAACTCTCTAAGCCCATCAGCGAATACCTTAGGGTGTCTACTTTCCGAAATGGGGTCATTTGTGGGGTGTTTGTACTGTCTGGCCATTGTAGAACCTCAGGAAACATGACAGGTGCTCAGAAAGTCAGAGCTGCTTCAAAAAGCGGAAATTCACATTTTTGTACCATAGTTTGTAAACGCTATAACTTTTACCCAAACATTTTTTTTTATCAAAGACATGTAGAACAATAAATTTAGAGAAAAATTTATATATGGATGTCGTTTTTTTTGCAAAATTTTACAACTGAAAGTGAAAAATGTCATTTTTTTGCAAAAAAAAATCGTTAAATTTCGATTAATAACATAAAAAGTAAAAATGTCAGCAGCAATGAAATACCACCAAATGAAAGCTATATTAGTGAGAAGAGAAGGAGGTAAAATTCATTTGGGTGGTAAGTTGCATGACCGAGTAATAAACGGTGAAAGTAGTGTAGTGCAGAAGTGTAAAAAGTGGCCTGGTCATTTAGGGTGTTTAAGCTATGGGGGCTGAGGTGGTTAATAGCGTCCTGACTGCCATAGTAACACTGAACGCATTTTGAAGACGGATCCATCTTCAAATGTTTTCAGTTCACTTGCGGTGTTACGGATCCGGCAGGCACTTCTGGCAAATGGAGTACACGACGGATCCGGACAACGCAAGTGTGAAAGAGCCCTTAGAATGTATCCTGTAGAAGATACAGAAACACTGAAGTAAGTTTCTGGTAATTGGATTTCGGAGAAGAATGTTATTTCAGACGATAGTTATTCATTGATGTAGATAAGTAAAATATACAAGTCTCGATGACGAGTATCAAGGCCGTTATATAAATGGTTATCAATTAACATATATTCAAAAAGACAGTGACTCAAACAAGTCTAGTTTATAGGTAATTAAAAGTGTCAGGAAAAGACCTTCCTCAATTATGTATATTAAGTAGGTCATGTGAACGTATTATTAGGTATTTAGAATTAATGTTTAAGGTTGTGATATTCATCTGCAGTACCACATTGCCATCTGGAGGCAGATGGACAATATTATATTATTTTATCATTTGTTTTATACCATGTCAAGGGTTATTTTTGACATCATTGTGTTATTAGCATGCGAATACACCCACCTTACCTGATTGGAAATCCCTAATCTAGAAGGGGATGATTCTTAGATAAGGTGGGGAATAATTACTTGTGTGCAGAGCATCCATTGATCCATCCATCCATTCAATCAAGACCAAAAGAAAAACTCAAAAAGAAAACTTTACCAGAAGAAACTAGGATTAATTTTTGGATTACTAGGAAAGTTCTTGAGAACTGGTCCCATATGAACTCTGTCTACCTCTGACCCGGTAACGTATATTGTGTTTACTGCTAGTGATATTAATAAGATATTTCTCTCGGTATATAGCCAAGAGTTCCCATACTGTGGGAATATATAGTGTTAGGTGCCTCCATAATGCTGATTATTCTCTTAGCAAACATGCATATTGTTAATGGAAGATCTGACATTATTTGAAAAGAGGACTAAACCCTTGGAAAGTTATTTTCCATAGTCCGATTGCCGAGCTGAATATTTTATCATATTAATATCATATATTTTGGATTGGTCATTGGAAAACAGAGTCAAGGGATAACGTTTATTTTCTTGTATAATCCGTGTTTTAGGCCTCATGCACACGACCGTATTTTTTCAAGGTCCGCAAAACGGGGTTCCGTTGGTCCGTGATCCGTGATCGTTTTTTCGTACGTGGGTCTTCCTTGATTTTTGGAGGATCCACGGACATGAAAAAAAAGTCGTTTTGGTGTCCGCCTGGCCGTGCGGAGCCAAACGAATCCATCCTGAATTACAATGCAAGTCAATGGGGACGGATTCGTTTGACGTTGACACAATATGGTGCAATTTCAAACGGATCCGTCCCCCATTGACTTTCAATGCAAAGTCAGGAGTCCCTATTATACCATCGGATCGGAGTTTTCTCCAATCCGATGGTATATTTTAACTTGAAGCGTCCCCATCACCATGGGAACGCCTCTATGTTAGAATATACTGTCGGATATGAGTTAGATCGTGAAACTCATATCCGACAGTATATTCTAACACAGAGGCGTTCCCATAGTGATGGGGACGCTTCTAGTTAGAATATACTATGAACTGTGTACATGACTGCCCCCTGCTGCCTGGCAGCCCCTGATCTCTTATAGGGGGCTGTGATCCGCACAATTAACCCCTCAGGTGCTGCACCTGAGGGGTTAATTGTGCATATAATAGCCCCCTATAAGAGATCAGGAGCTGCCAGGCAGCAGGGGGCAGACCCCCCTCCCTCCCCAGTTTTAATTTCATTGGTGGCCAGTGCGGCCCCACCCGGCCCCCCCTCCCTCCCTTTTATTGTATTATCATTGGTGGCCAGTGTGCGGCCCCCCGCCCCCCCCTCCCTCCCTCTATTGTATTATCATTGGTGGCCAGTGTGCGGCCCCCCCTGCCCCCCCCCTCTAATGTATTTATATCATTGGTGGCCAGTGTGTGGCCTCCCCTCTCTCCCCCCCCCCGATCATTGGTGGCAGCGGAGATTCCGATCGGAGTCCCAGTCTGGGGCTCCGATCGGTAACCATGGCAACCAGGACGCTACTGCAGGCCTGGTTGCCATGGTTACTTAGCAATATTACAATATTAGAAGCATCATACTTACCTGCTGCGCTGTCTGTGACCGGCCGGGAGCTCCTCCTACTGGTAAGTGACAGGTCTGTGCGGCGCATTCCTTAATGATCTGTCACTTACCAGTAGGAGGAGCTCCCGGCCGGTCACAGACAGCGCAGCAGGTAAGTATAATGCTTCTTATATTGTAATATTGCTAAGTAACCATGGCAACCAGGCCTGCAGTAGCGTCCTGGTTGCCATGGTTACCGATCGGAGCCCCAGAGCGATTAAACTGGGACTCCGATTGGAATCTCCGCTGCCACCAATGATCGGGGGGGGAGAGGGGAGGCCGGACACTGGCCACCAATGATATTAATACAATAGAGGGGGGGCGGGGGGGGGGGCGCACACTGGCCACCAATGATAATACAATAGAGGGAGGGAGGGGGGGCCGGGGGGGCCGCACACTGGCCACCAATGATAATACAATAAAGGGAGGGAGGGGGGGGCCGGGGGAGGCCGCACACTGGCCACCAATGATATTACAATAGAGGGAGGGGGGCCGTGGGGGGGGCCGCACACTGGCCACCAATGATAATACAATAAAGGGAGGGGCCGCACTGGCCACCAATGAAATTAAAACTGGGGAGGGAGGGGGGTCTGCCACCTGCTGCCTGGCAGCCCCTGATCTCTTATAGGGGGCTATGATATGCACAATTAACCCCTCAGGTGCAGCACCTGAGGGGTTAATTGTGCGGATCACAGCCCCCTGTAAGAGATCGGGTGCTGCCAGGCAGCAGGGGGCAGTCATGTACACAGTTCGTAGTATATTCTAACTAGAAGCGTCCCCATCACTATGGGAACGCCTCTGTGTTAGAATATACTGTCGGATATGAGTTTTCACGAAGTGAAAACTCATCTCTGAAAAAGCTTTTATGCAGACGGATCTTCGGATCCGTCTGTATGAAAGTAACCTACGGCCACGGATCACGGACGTGGATGCCAATCTTGTGTGCATCCGTGTTCTTTCACAGACCCATTGACTTGAATGGGTCCGTGAACCGTTGTCCGTCAAAAAAAAAGCACAGGTCATATTTTTTTGACGGACAGGAAACACGGATCACGGGTCCGCGAAAAAAAACTGAAAACGGCACAACGGCCACGGATGCACACAACGGTCGTGTGCATGAGGCCTTATTGTTATAGCCTGTTTGATAAACAGAAGATCCTAAGTGTCTCTTGGTATATAAATTATTGGTCTGTTTGTTAAAGGTATGACACTGGTTGTCATAAATCACTAAGTTATACTGTGCTGGTGAGATAGGGGTGTGTTAACACCACCGTGTGGTACATTTTGGGTATTATTTTGTAATTTAATTGTTTGTTTTGTAATTGTATTGATTTTATCTTCTTTGTTTTACAAACCGGATTCCAAAAAAAGTTGGGACACTATACAAATCGTGAATAAAAACTGAATGCAATGATGTGGAGGTGCCAACTTCTAATATTTTATTCAGAATAGAACATAAATCACGGAACAAAAGTTTAAACTGAGAAAATGTACCATTTTAAGGGAAAAATATGTTGAATCAGAATTTCATGGTGTCAACAAATCCCCAAAAAGTTGGGACAAGGCCATTTTCACCACTGTGTGGCATCTCCCCTTCTTCTTACAACACTCAACAGACGTCTGGGGACCGAGGAGACCAGTTTCTCAAGTTTAGAAATAGGAATGCTCTCCCATTCTTGTCTAATACAGGCCTCTAACTGTTCAATCGTCTTGGGCCTTCTTTGTTGCACTTTCCTCTTTATGATGCGCCAAATGTTCTCTATAGGTGAAAGATCTGGACTGCAGACTGGCCATTTCAGTACCCGGATCCTTCTCCTACGCAGCCATGATGTTGTGATTGATGCAGAATGTGGTCTGTCATTATCTTGTTGAAAAATGCAGGGTCTTCCCTGAAAGAGATGACGTCTGGATGGGAGCATATGTTGTTCTAGAACCTGAATATATTTTTCTGCATTGATGGTGCCTTTCCAGACATGCAAGCTGCCCATGCCACACGCACTCATGCAACCCCATACCATCAGAGATGCAGGCTTCTGAACTGAGCGTTGATAACAACTTGGGTTGTCCTTGTCCTCTTTGGTCCGGATGACATGGCGTCCCAGATTTCCAAAAAAAACTTCGAATCGTGACTCGTCTGACCACAGAACAGTCTTCCATTTTGCCACACTCCATTTTAAATGATCCCTGGCCCAGTGAAAACGCCTGAGCTTGTGGATCTTGCTTAGAAATGGCTTCTTCTTTGCACTGTAGAGTTTCAGCTGGCAACGGTGGATGGCACGGTGGATTGTGCTCATTGACAATGGTTTCTGGAAGTATTCCTGAGCCCATTCTGTGATTTCCTTTACAGTAGCATTCCTGTTTGTGGTGCAGTGTCGTTTAAGGGCCCGGAGATCACGGGCATCCAGTATGGTTTTACGGCCTTGACCCTTACGCACAGAGATTGTTCCAGATTCTCTGAATCTTCGGATCATGTTATGCACAGTTGATGATGATAGATGCAAAGTCTTTGCAATTTTTCGCTGGGTAACACCTTTCTGATATTGCTCCACTATCTTTCTGCGCAACATTGTGGGAATTGGTGATCCTCTACCCATCTTGGCTTCTGAGAGACACTGCCACTGTGAGAAGCTCTTTTTATACCCAATCATGTTGCCAATTGACCTAATTAGTGTTAATTGGTCTTCCAGCTCTTCGTTATGCTCAAATTTACTTTTTCCAGCCTCTTATTGCTACTTGTCCCAACTTTTTGGGGATTTGTTGACACCGTGAAAATTGGAATCAACGTATTTTTCCTTTAAAATGATACATTTACTCGGATTAAACATTTGATCTGTCATCTACGTTCTATTACAAATAAAATATTGACATTTGCCATCTCCACATCATTGCATTCAGTTTTTATTCACAATTTGTTTAGTGTCCCAACTTTTTTGGAATCCGGTTTGTATAATAAACGATATATATATTTTGCATATACAATTGTCCCTGTGTTTCACTGCTTGCACAAATCAAATTAAGATACTTGATAAAAGAACTTAGCAGCATTTATGTCCGCCTGAAGGATCATATAATTGTTTTTTGATATATCGATTTTTTTGATCCTCTCTTTTATTTGAAGATTCTTTTTATATAGATGATATATGACATCCCACAGTGTGCCCCTCACTTTTCCCTTCACAACAAGGCGGCAATGGGCATGCAGCCCCACAAAGTCTTCTCATTCATCCCTCTGCAGTGGAAACCTCCTTTCCCAGCTATGCATTTTTCTGCTTGCTGGAAGGACTTGACAATCTTTAGTGATGTCGAATTTGATGTCTAATGTGGTTTGGTGCCAGTGGGCATGAAGAATGCAGTAAGCATTAGGAGGTAGCAGCACAGCTTCAGTGGGCTGAGAGGCTCTCAGAGATAGACAGCATCTCTGGGCCATGAGCTCACAAAAGAGGGAGAGAGAGTAAAATCTAGGTAAGAACTTTTGAGGATTCATTCTGCAACATTTAAGCCCCCTTGCACTTTAATCTTGCATTCTCGTATGATGCCTTGCCTTCTAGAAAAAAAAAACTGTAGGACAAAAATGACTGTATGGTCATGTATATAGATGAGCCCTTTGTTTCGTGTATTAGTGGCAAAAGAAAAATACATTTGCCGTTCAACGGTACAGTTATATGTTCTAAAGTCTTTTGTGGCATGTATAAGTGGAAAAAGAAATATATATTTGCCATTCAGCAGTGCAGTTATATGTTCTAAAGCCTTTTGTGGCATGTATTAGTGGCAGAAGAAAAATATATTTGCCGTTCAGCAGTGCAGTTATATATTCTAAAGCCTTTTGTGGCATGTATTAGTGGCAAAAGAAAAATATATTTGCCGTTCAGCGGTGAAGTTATATGTTCTAAAGCCTTTTGTGGCGTGTATAAGTGGAAAATAAAATATACTTGCCGTTCAGCGGTGCAGTTTTATGTTATAAAGCCCTTTTTGTCGTGTAATAGTGTCAAAAATATAAATATTTTTGCTGTTCAGAGGTGCAATTATATGTTCTAAAGCCTTTTGTGGTGTATATAAGTGGAAAAAGAAAAATATATTTGCCATTCAGTGGTGCAGTTATATGTTCTAAAGCCTTTTGTGGCGTGTTTTAGTGAAAAAGTTAAATATATTTGCCATTCAGCGGTGCAGTTTTATGTTATAAAGCCCTTTTTGTCGTGTAATAGTGTCAAAATTAAAATATTTGTGCTGTTCAGAGGTGCAATTATATGTTCTAAAGCCTTTTGTGGTGTGTATAAGTGGAAAAATAAAAATATATTTGCCATTCAGCGGTGCAGTTATATGTTCTAAAGCCCTTTTTGTCATGTATTAGTGGGGAAAAGGGCTTATTAGCTGTTGTGTAGTGAAGTGAGAAAATTACAGACTTTTTTGGGGTGTTTTAATTTCCTTTTTATTTATTTATTTTATCTAACAGTATGTCAGACAGAGAAGTGCCAGGCCCTGAACAGGGGAGTGGCAGAAGCCTAAATGTTTCTGGTGCAGGCAGAGGTCGCAGCAGAGTAAGTGGCTGTGGCAGCAGGGGTCACTTCGAGAGGTCTGAGCTCCCAGTGTCAGCTAGCGGTCATGTCTTGACCAGCAACCCAGCGGTTCTTGAATGGTTGGCAACTTTGTCGCAAGGGACATCAGACACCCCCAGCCAAGAGTCAGTGGGTTCGTCAGATACAACCCTTAGTTAGCAAGGCCCAGGAGCAGGCCCTGTGCACTCACCTGTCCTCAACCTGCCTCTGTCCTTTTCTGTTCCCTCAGCCAGAGAAGTATTGTATGCTGTGGGCTCAGCTCCACTATACAGTGAAGACGAGCTACTAGAAGACAAGCCAAGATGTGGAGGAGACATCTTCTGCTTCCTCAGCTAGGCAGTCAAGTAGTGATGAGGAGAGTGGGGTGGGAGCTGGTGTTGCGAGCAGTCAGGCTTCTGACCCAGAGACGGTTGAGGAGGACATAAGTGATGTGCAGACAGTACTCGAGGATGATGATGTAGCTCTGGCATCCTCAAACTGCGGCCCTCCAACTGTTGTAAAACTACAACTCCCACAATGCCTGCTGTAGGCTGATACCTGTAGGCTGTTCGGGCATGCTGGGAGTTGTAGTTTTGCAACAGCTGGAGGGACGCAGTTTGAGGATGCCTGATGTAGCTGATCGCATTTAGGAGCCGGTTGACGAAGGGGCTTCATCATCATCTGGAGAAGAGGGTGGCAGCTTGCCCGTGAGGCAGCAGTGGAGCCAGCAAGTTGCTAGTGTGGCCAGGAGTCAGCAGGGTGGCAGCAGTGGGAGGTCGGGAGCCAAACGTGCCCGGGGTAGACCACCCGCTTTGCAGGAGCCTACCTGCCTGGGAAGTAGCGGTGCACAGGTTCACGGAGGCAGCGGTGGTAGCAGTCAGTGCGTAGTTTTGGGGGTAAGATCACCTACTCGTCAGTGTGGCAGTTTTTTGTTACGCCGCCGAGGACGTGAACATCGCCATATGTAAAATTTGTGGGCAGAAGGTGAAGCTTGGCCAGGGTGTCAATGTTGGCACCACGGCCCTGCGTCAACATATTCAGCATCACCAAGCAGCAGCCTGGGAGAACCGTGGGTCCGATGTGGTGGTCCAGCCTGCTGCAGTAACCGCTGCATCATCCAGTGGCACGCAACCGATTTCAGGCAGTCAAGGCTCCATCACCTCAGCCAAAGGGAGCTGTCTGTCCTTCCCATCATCTGCTGGTCCTGATGCTCCTGCTCCTCACCCTCTTACTCATTCCATCAGCAATTGATCACTGAAGCGATTGCCAAGAGACAACAGTATGCGTGCACTCATTCAACGGTGCAGAAGCTGAACGTGCTCCTGTCCAAATTGCTGGTGCTGCAGTTCCTCCCTTTCCAAGTGGTGGACTCTGCACCTTTCAGAGAACTGATGGCTTGTGCCGAGTCGAGGTGGAGAGTCCCAAGCCTTCATTTCTTTGCCAAAAAGGCAGTACCAGCCCTGCATACACACATGTAGAACAGAAGGTGGGTCAGTCCTTGAGCCTGTCGATGTCTGCTAAAGTGCACGGCAGAGCCGAAGTGTGGAGCTGTAACTAAGGTCAGGGACAGTACATGTTCTTTACGGCCCACTGGGTGAATGTGGTTCCTGCACAGCCACACCAGCAACTTAGCCAGGTGATGCCGCTTCCGCCTCCACGTTCTCATGTCGTTGGTCCTGCGACAATGTCCGCCTCTGCCTCCTCATCCTCCACCATGTCCTCGGCCTCCACTGCAGGGACAATTCACAGTGCCCCTCCAGCATACCACATGTGCAGAGCACGGCGGTGTCACGCTGTTCTGCACCTCGTTTGCCTGGGCGAACGAAGTCACACAGGGGAGGAACTGCTCCATGTCCTTCATTAAGAAATCGAATCCTGGCTTTCTCCACGACAAATCAAAATCGGAACCATGGTGACCGACAATGGGAAGAACATGGTGTCAGCGCTGTGTCAAGGATGGCTGAGCCATGCGCCCTGCATGGCACACGGGTTCAATCTGGTTGTCAAGCGGTTTCTGAAGTCTTCCACCCATCTGCAAGATATGCTAAAAATGGCCAGGAAACTTAGCATGCACTTTAGCCACTCGTACAACGCAAAGCACACCCTCCTTGAGCTGCAGTGGCAGAACGGCATCCCCCAACATAGGCTGAAATGCGACGTTTCCACCCGTTGGAATTCCACCCTCCATATGTTCGACCGACTATACGAACAGAGAAATGCCATAAACGATTTCTTGATGATCCAAGCGGACAGGAGTACTCCCTGTGTAACTTCGATGTCAGCTAGTGGCAGATCATGCGTGACACCTGCCGTTTGCTCAGGCTCTTTGAGGAGGCCACGTTATTTGTCAGTCGCCAGGACTACGGGATGAACAATGTTATTCCACTGCTTCATGTCCTGGAACAGATGCTGGTAAATCTGGCTAGTCAGGGGACTGGAGACGTGGCGCCTAGATCTAACGGCCACATGAGCACTGTGGGAGCTGAACTGGAGGAGGAGGAGAAGGACATTGGAGTACAAGCAATGTGTAGCGAAAGGGGTGGTTTTTATACACAGGTGACAGGAGAGAAGGAGCAGGAGCAGCCAGAGGAGCTACAGGGCGATGAGGAAGAGGAGGCAGAGGACCCAGATACACTGTAACAGTATGCAGTGGAGATGGAGGCAGGGAGTCCCTTTGAGTCACTTGCACAAATGGCCCGATGCATGCTCAATTACTTGCGTAGTGACAGGCGAATTGTCACCATTCGGTAGAGGGATGACTTTTGCCTCTCCACCTTGTTGGACCCTCGCTACTGGTCCAAAATGGGGGCCTTTTTTTTACCCGCTGAGAGGGAGGAAAAAACTGAACTACTATAGAGACATCCTATGTAGTCAGTTGGCCACTGCCTATCTATGCCATTGTCCATCCTCTCACAGGTCTGACCTGAGGGGGCCCTCTGCACTCACATTCCACTGCCATGGCTGCTGGGGAGGGGTGTGGTGGCAGAAGCGGTATCAGCTCCATCAGCAGCAGCCTGAGTCTAGAGTCGCTGATGAGCAGCTTTCTTCACCCGCATAGTGAAGAAACTACTCACCGGCAGCAAGACATAGAGCAGAACCTGAACCAGCAGGTGGTGGCATACTTGAAGTGCACCCTGCCAGCCGTCATTGAAGATCCGCTGGACTACTGGGCAGCCAAACTGGATTTGTGGTCGCAACTGCCCGAATTTGCCCTGGAAAAGCTGTCCTGCCCGGCCAGCAGTGTGGCATCAGAGAGGGTGTTTAGTGCAGTGGGGGCCATAGTTACCTCAAGGAGAACTCGCCTGCCCACGTGAAATGTGGAGAGACTAACCTTTGTCAAGATGAACCAGGATTTCCACCCACCAATGACTGATGCATCAGACTAGATCATCCATGCTGCCACACCAACACTTTGACAAAAGAGACTGGTTTTATTTGGCTACCTGCCTTAGCTACTATTCTGATGCTGCCAGCCACCTGATGCCAAGTGCTCCTTCTTTCACCCACCATCTTCAGCTGGTACTGGTATTGCCACCCACCTCCCCACCCTGTCACCTGGTCACTATGTGGTCTCCTGATGCTGCTGCCAACTCCACACTTTGTCACCTTGCTACTCTGTGGTCTTCTGATGCTGCTGCCACTTCCACACTATGTCACCTTGCCACTCTGTGGTCTCCTGATACTGCTGCTACCGCCACACTATGTCACCTTGCCACTCTGTAGTCCACTCATGCTGCTGCCACCTCCATACTATGTCACCTTGCCACTCTGTGGTCTTCTGATGCTGCTGCCACCTCCACACTGTCAATATGCCACTCTATGGCCTCCTGATGCTGCCGCCACCTCCAGACTCTGTCATTGGGCCACTCTGTGGTCTTCACATGCTGCTTCCACCTCACCACTATGTCATAGGGCCACTCTGTGGACTTCTCATGCTGTTCCCACACTCCCCACTTCATGACTGGGCCACTATTTTGCCTTTTGGCCTGGCTGACATCATCATTTATTTGACCCTTCTTCTGATCTGTCAGAAGGAAAGAAAAATGAGATGTACAACGGATCCTGTCTGTGAAGCAGCTGTAAGGTCTGTATGGTCCCATCAGAATTGGATTGTGATTTGGTAGCCAAAAGCAGGAGTGGGTACAAAACACAGAAGACATGCAAATTGTCCATTCTTGTGTCATCTGTTTTGGATCCACTCCTGTTTTTTTTGGCATTAGCAATACTGATAGATTACTGACCAAGTGAAGGCAGATGCTCAACAGACAAGATCTGTTTTTTAGGGGTTATTGTTCTGATGGATCAGAGGAAGGGCAAAATAATCAGTCACGTCAACACAAACTTACTGCTGACACACTCTCCACTCTGTCGGGGGGCTCTACTTGCATAAGCGTTTAATAGAACAGGTTCTATGTGGAATCAGCTGACGACGGTGTAATAGGAGTGCGCTTCTTCTTGGCGCTAACATCGACCTGTAAGGCTGAGTTCATACTTGTTATTTGGTCAGTTTTGGCCCCGTGACTGCCCAAATAAGTCAAGTGTGCAGTGATTCTAAGAGCGATCATCTGGATGTAATACTGACTCACAGTATTATTTTACTATTTGATTGTTACTGCAAGATACAGTGTTCTACACCACTCTCTGCAACCAGGAAATAGTAATTTTCTTTAACGTGGTTTGGCGTGAATAAATTTGGATCAAACAGAGTTTTTTCAAAAAATTTGGCGGAGCGGCCGAATCGAATTTTTGAAAAATTTGTTCATCTCTAGTCATGTATAATTTGTTTTTAGCAGCATAAACCTTTGCTCCTAAGTGCTTTGAGATGAGGCCCTAGGTAGTCTTTCTGTTAGAGTATATTCAGTCATAGTAGTCATGTTGTGGTTTGTTTTTCTGGCTACCAGAAAAAAGATAAACTGTGAGATTTTGTGGTTGTTTTATAAAATAAATAAAAAGACATATTCTGAATATAAAAACTGACATAAACTGCATCAAACCTTCACTGGACTCATGGACTTGGATGTTTCACCTGAAAAAAGCACAACCTTTAGAGATGGCCTTGCGGTTGGGCCAGCGGTCGTTTCGTGGCGAACTCTGCTCGTTCGCGGTTCGCCGAACAGGTGAACATATGGCGATGTCCGCCAGCGCCATATTCTTTGCATTGTGCAGAACTTTGACCCATGACACATCCATCAGGTGGGACAGGACAGCCAATTGAGACGTTTCAGCACATGGACACACCCCCTACCCTATAAATAAACCTGATCTGGCAGCCATTTTACATTCTTTACATTTACTATTCTGTTTTTTGCCAGTGTAGGGAGAGGTTGTTGTGAGGAGCAGGGACAGACTGTTAGCTAATAGGGCCACAAAAGTCCTTTTAAGGACTGGTATAGGTGTGCTATCGATAGATGTGATATACGGAGGGGTGTGATATACTTATAATATACTTTCTAACATAGAAAGTATATTATAGTGCATTTGTATTGTGCAGCAGTTGTGTGCGGTTCTGCTGAGATACCGCAGCTATATAGAGGGACAAACGCTATTCGAATAGCTAATTGCAACTGATGTGATATACCTGTTGCCCCCAAAAAAACTGATTTAAAGGGTGCGATATACCTGCTTCCACAAAATACTGATTGAGGGTTGTGATACACCTGCTACCACAAAATATTGATTGAGGGGTGTGATACACCAGCTTCCACCAAATATAGATTGAGGCCTGCGATACACCAGCTTCCACCAAATATTGATTAATTGGTTTGATATACCTGTTTCCAGCAAATATTCATTATTGGGTTCTATATACCTGTTTCCACAAAATACTGATAGAGGGGATTGATATACCGGATTCCACCAAATATTGATAGAGGCCTGCGATACACCGGCTTCCACCAAATATTGATTATGGGGTTTGATTTACCAGCTTCCAGCAAATACTCATTATTGGGTTCTATATAACTGTTTCCACAAAATACTGAGAGAGGGGATTGATATACCTGCTTCCACAAAATATTGATTGATGCCTGCGATACTCCAGCTTCCCACTGTGGGGGATTAGCTCTCTTTCGGGGGTCATTCTCACAGATATCTTCGCCAGACCCCAAGTTTAAGGTCCAAACACTACCTCACATGCTCCCCCTTTGTTCAAGCCCGTAGGGGTGAACACTAGCATCAATTCCAGATGCTCATGAACGGGCATCGACCTGGCCGACAGTCTTCCCCTTATTCTGCTTGACCCAGGACAACAGTGCTTGGTTTGTCACCCTAACACCAAGTCTCTGGTGAGGCTATCATGCTACCTTTTACCCGGGCTAGCATGGGATCTCTGACTTTCACCACCCAAATCTAGCTTTGATCACAGGCTCTTTGGGCGACCCAGAAACCTTCTCCCCTGCAGGTTCCTACGAGGGAGTAACCGCAACAGGCTTATCCGCCTGTTCAGATACTGCGTTTTTCCCAATGTCATACAATTCTGAGACAGTTTCTCGCCTCTGTGATTTTTCAGTCACCGACCCAGCCGGTTTCCACTGCGGCCGGCTCACCGTCACTAGGACTGCCACAAAATTATCAACAGGAACAATCTTACCGCCTGATGTCATGGATTCGGGAGACAAAGATATTCCCAGGACGTCTCTACCAAGTTCACCAGCCTTCTCTTGGTTCCTGGTATCCCGAACACCGGCAGACTCCTCATCGGTGTAGTCGTTGCCATCGGAAACATCTCGACTCCAGTCTCCTTCTGTATGGTCACTCCAGCTGCACACTTTAGGACTCTGTACCCAATCGCAGAAAACGCAGGCACTCCTGAGAGCCACACCGCTCTCCACCTCTTTGTCTTCCCGACGGTTTCCCTTGGCAACGGCATACACCTACTTTTCCTCCGGCACCCCACTCTTAGCCAAGTTCAGAGCAGCCTCTCCAAGTGCAGCACCCGGCTTTCTCAACAAGGATTTAGTTTCCCACACCAGCTGCTCCATTACTTTCTCTGTGGCATTGGTTTTCCGTCAAACCGGGCCACTTCCCACAGATGACATCACGTTAGGGTTCCGCCACACCGGACCATCTTTCACCCAGGTCGCCATTTTGACCAAAAAAAACTTCCACAGGTCAGTCTCCCTCACCAGGCTTCTGGCCCTTTAAATCCTGCACCATTTGCACCACAGAAAAAAAAGTCCAGATTAACGCCAGCAGCATCTGCTCCAACGAACAAACAGGCTCCTGAGTTGTCGTTGCCCCTAGCAACCGCATTGTTTTTTACTTTTCAGTACGGACACCTGCCTGCATCCGACACCAATTGTGGGGGATTAGCTCTCTTTCGGGGGTCATTTTCACAGATATCTTTACCAGACCCCAAGTTTAAGGTCCAAACACTGTGCTTTATTGCGGCACATCCGCGCAAACATAAACAATTATACAAAATAATAAACACTCGCCCGGCTGGGCTCTAACTAAACATAACATATCCCTGACTCACCTAAAGCACCTTTCACACACGGTCATAACATGCGGCTTTCCCAGCCCAATGTCCATCTTCTCCTGGTTGTACAGAGCACCGTTCACACATGGCTTCAAGTCCAGTATCTTTATAGAGGAGTGTGGCCCAGTAGTCCTCCCGACTCCGGCCTCATGACCCTTGCGAACAAGCGTCACGGCGTCCCCCAATGTTCCGGCTAGCACCTAGCAACGTGGCCCCTAAGCCAGCCCGACTGAAACCACTCGTACAGAGCCTCCAGCAGGACTTTGTTTCACAAAGACTCTCTCTCTCTGACTGACAGTCTGGGCTGGGCTCTTATCTCAGACTGATTGTGGCAACTGGTGCTGCCTCAGAACTGATGACTGACATGGAAACTCCTGCCATAAATCTCCCCTAGCAGCCATGAGGCCCGTCACTACCTCACACCACAAATATTCATAAAGGGGTTTTATTTACCGTCTTTCAGCAAATACTCATTATTGGGTTCTATATACCTGTTTCCACAAAATACTGATAGAGGTAATTGATATACCGGCTTCCACCAAATATTGATTGAGGCCTGCGATACACCAGCTTCCACAAAATATTGATTAAGAGGTTTAATTTACCGGCTTCCAGCAAATACTAATTTTTGGGTTCTATATACCTGTTTCCACAAAATACTGATAGAGGGGATTGATATACCGGCTTCCACAAAATATTGATTGAGGCCTGCGATATACCTGCTTCTACAAATACTGCTCTTCTATAGGGACTTTGTCACAGGGTCAGTTTGAAAATGACAGGCAGAGGAAGAGGCATACCATTCCGCAGGGGTGGTAGGGGTCGGGCAGGTGCACCATGCCGGAGCCTAAGTGGGAAGTTGGAGAAGGCGCGTGCGATTACGTCAAAGGACGCACCAGAGTTGGTTGAGTGGCTCACTCAGCCTTCCGATTCTGCACCCTCCTCATCCTCTGTTTCATCACCCTCCTCACTCTCTGCTGTGTGCACGCCCAAAGACTCGAGTCAGAGGAATTATTTTCCCATCCATTCCCAGACCTTACCGATGCGCAGCCATTCTTGGCATCAGATGAGGAAGAGGAGGTAGCAAAGTCCGCCACCCAGCGGTCTGACGACAGTACCCAGATCAGCCCAAGGAGGGTGGTCCCCGCTGTTGCTGCCTACTCCGAGATCTCTAATGTCAGTGGTGATGAAGGTGACGATGATGACGTGTCGATGGACTTCATGTGGGTGCCCACAAGAGAGGAAGAGGAGGGGAGTTCAGAGGGAGAGATGGAGCAGCAGATAGGGAGGAGGAGAATCAGGCAAAACTTGCAGTGCACAGGAGGCAAAAAGCAGACTGCAATGTATCTGGAGCGAGCCATCCACCATGCACGGGCACATCTTGAGCTCCCATGACGACACATGGCTCCGAAGTGTGTTTTTTTTTTTAACATGTCAGCTGCTGACAATAGTGTTGCCATCTGCAGCCTGTGCTGTCAACGCATAAGTCGCGGTAAGCCCAACACTCACCTAGGGACGACCACCTTAAGAAGGCACCTGGCCTCCCATCACCGAGCCCAGTGGGAGCAACACCATCAGAACCCACAAAGGCACACTCCCGGCGCTCCACGTCCTGCCTCTTCTCCTTCTCCTTTCTCCTCCCCTTTGTCCTCCACTCCACCTTCCACCGTGCTGTCGTCGCGTTCATCTGGGAAAAGGCAGGCTTCTGTGGCCCAAATGTTCGAACATAAAAAGTTGATGACGCCGGATAACACTCTTGCCCAACGGCTGACCGCCGGCTTGTTGGAACTGTTAGCCTGCCAACTACTGCCATATAAACAGGTGGACTTGGAGGCCTTTAGAAAATTTGTGGCCATTGGCACACCGCAATGGAAGGTCCCCGGAAGGAAATATTTCTCCCAGAAGGGCATCTCTGAGCTATATGGCCATGTTCATTGGCAAGTTAATGTATCTTTGGCACACAGTGTCGGTGCCAAGATACATCTGACCACAGACACGTGGTCTAGCAAACACGGGCAGGGAAGGTATATAGCTTTTACTGCCCACTGGGTGAACCTTCGGACGGCTGTCTAGCGTGCAACCTGTGGCACCCGTGTGGCAGGAAGAGTTGATATTTTTATTTTTTGGTACATATGATTTTTTGATCATTATTATTACACTTTATGTGGCAAGGTGACCAAAAAAATTGTAATTTTTGCACAGTTTTTATTTATTTATTTTTCCAGTGTTCACCTGAGGGGTTAGGTCATGTGATATTTTTATAGAGCAGATCGTTATGGACGTGCGAATACCTAATATGTATACTTTTTTCCTATTTATTTAAGTTTTACACAATAATAGCATTTTTGAAGCCAAAAAAATGATGTTTTAGTGTATCCATAGTCTGAGAACCATAGCTTTTTTATTTTTTGACCTATTTTCTTAGGTAGGGTCTCCTTTTTTCGCGGGATGAGGTGTCGGTTTGATTGGTGCTATTTTGGGGGCATACACCTCTTTTATCACTTGGTGTTGCAATTTTTGTGATGTAAGGTGACAAAAAATGGCTTTTTTGGCACAGTTTTTGTTTATTTATTTTTTTACGGTGTTCACCTGAGGAGCTAGGTCATGTGGTATTTTTATAGAGCAGGTTGTTACGAACGCGCAAATACCTAATATGTCTACTTTGCTTTATTTATTTCACTTTAGCACAATGATAGCAGTTATGAAGCAAAAAAATCATATTTTAGTGTCTAAATTGTCTGAGAGTAATAGCTTTTATATTTTTTGACCGATTGTCTTAGGTAGGATCTAATTTTTTGCGGGATTTGGTGACGGTTTGATTGGTACTTTTTGGGGGGGCATACGCTTTTTTGGTCACTTGGTATTGCAATGTTTTTGATGTAAGGTGACAAAAATGGCTTTTTTTGATACAGTTTTTATTTTTTACGGTGTTCACCTGAGGGGTTAGGACATGTGAATTTTTATAGAGCTGGTTTTTACGGACACGGCGAAACCTAATATGTATACTTTTTTTTATTTATTTCACTTTAACACAATAATAGCATATTTGAAACAAAAAAAATTATGTTTTATTGTCTCATGTTCGGAGAGCTATAGTTATTTTTATTTTTTTTTGTGATTTCCTTATGTAGGGGCTCATTTTTAGCGGGATGAGGTGACTGTTTTATTGGTATCATTTTGTGGGACATGTGCATGCCTTTTTGATCGCTTGGTGTTGCACTTTTTGTGATGTAAAGTGACAGAAATGGCTTTTTTGACACAGTTTTTATTTTTTATGGTGTTTATCGGATGGGGTGGATCATGTGAAATATTTATAGAGGCAGTCATTACAGACGCGGTGATACCTAATATGTGTGTTTTTTTTTTTTCAAGTTTTTATTATAAAATCAGTGGAAAAGATCTGCGGACCGTAATAGTACGGCGCTGGGCAGCAAGTCACGTCCCGCTGTGCCGTACTATTACAGCAAAACAAACTAAATTTTACCCTGATTCTGCAGTATACAGAAAACACCCCACATATGACCGTAAACTGTGGCATGGGCACACTGCAGGGCTTTAGAAGGAAAGGCATACCATATCTTTTTGGAAGGCAGATTTTGCTGAAATGGTTTTGGGGCGTCATGTCGATCCTGAGGTACTCTAAGTGGAAACCACAGAAAAATACCCCCCTTCACTCCTGAAGGAATTTCTGAGGGGTATAGTGAGAGCTTTGACCCAACATGCATTTGATACAATTGAGAAACACTTTTTGTTTTTTTTTACAATAAATGTTGCTTTAGCCCCAGATTTTTCATTTTCACAAAGGGTATTAGGAGAGAAAGCACCCCACAATTTGTTACACATTCTTTCCTGAAATTTGTGGTCGTAAATTGCTGTATGGACACATTGCAGGGCTCAGAAGGATCGCCATTTGTCTTTTGGAGGGCAGATTTAGCTGGAATGGTTTTTTAGCACCATGTTGATCTTGAGGTATTTGTACAATAGAAATCCCAACAGCATTTCAGTGCCCAATATGTTGTGCCCAACTGCTACTGTGAAAATTCAGCTCACTAATTATTACACTGTATTTCCTGATTGTAGAAATACCCTACATGGGGCCCTAAACTGTTGTCTTGTTATACAACTGTGCTCTGAAATAAAAGTGAATGATGCACATTTGAGAAAATTTGGTAATTTAAACCGTATTGGCTGATACTTGCAGAAGATGATGTGCAAAAAAAAAAAGATGTGACTCCATTTTGTAAAATACATTCCGCAGGAAGACCCCTCGGACGTTTCATAGAATTTAGAAACACTTGTAAACTAATTTAGATACACTTACATAGCTGTGTACAGAAAATTAAAAAATAACATTTTGTACAAACCGGATTCCAAAAAAGTTGGGACACTAAACAAATTGTTAATAAAAACTGAATGCAATGATGTGGAGATGGCAAATGTCAATATTTTATTTGTAATAGAACGTAGAAGACAGATCAAACGTTTAATCCGAGTAAATGTATCATTTTAAAGGAAAAATACGTTGATTCCAATTTTCACGGTGTCAACAAATCCCCAAAAAGTTGGGACAAGTAGCAATAAGAGGCTGGAAAAAGTAAATTTGAGCATAACGAAGAGCTGGAAGACCAATTAACACTAATTAGGTCAATTGGCAACATGATTGGGTATAAAAAGAGCTTCTCACAGTGGCAGTGTCTCTCAGAAGCCAAGATGGGTAGAGGATCACCAATTCCCACAATGTTGCGCAAAAAGATAGTGGAGCAATATCAGAAAGGTGTTACCCAGCGAAAAATTGCAAAGACTTTGCATCTATCATCATCAACTGTGCATAACATGATCCGAAGATTCAGAGAATCTGGAACAATCTCTGTGCGTAAGGGTCAAGGCCGTAAAACCATACTGGATGCCCGTGATCTCCGGGCCCTTAAACGACACTGCACCACAAACAGGAATGCTACTGTAAAGGAAATCACAGAATGGGCTCAGGAATACTTCCAGAAACCATTGTCAGTGAGCACAATCCACCGTGCCATCCACCGTTGCCAGCTGAAACTCTACAGTGCAAAGAAGAAGCCATTTCTAAGCAAGATCCACAAGCTCAGGCGTTTTCACTGGGCCAGGGATCATTTAAAATGGAGTGTGGCAAAATGGAAGACTGTTCTGTGGTCAGACGAGTCACGATTCGAAGTTCTTTTTGGAAATCTGGGACGCCATGTCATCCAGACCAAAGAGGACAAGGACAACCCAAGTTGTTATCAACGCTCAGTTCAGAAGCCTGCATCTCTTATGGTATGGGGTTGCATGAGTGCGTGTGGCATGGGCAGCTTGCATGTCTGGAAAGGCACCATCAATGCAGAAAAATATATTCAGGTTCTAGAACAACATATGCTCCCATCCAGACGTCATCTCTTTCAGGGAAAACCCTGCATTTTTCAACAAGATAATGCCAGACCACATTCCGCATCAATCACAACATCATGGCTGCGTAGGAGAAGGATCCGGGTACTGAAATGGCCAGTCTGCAGTCCAGATCTTTCACCTATAGAGAACTTTTGGCGCATCATAAAGAGGAAGGTGCAACAAAGAAGGCCCAAGACGATTGAACAGTTAGAGGCCTGTATTAGACAAGAATGGGAGAGCATTCCTATTTCTAAACTTGAGAAACTGGTCTCCTCGGTCCCCAGACGTCTGTTGAGTGTTGTAAGAAGAAGGGGAGATGCCACACAGTGGTGAAAATGGCCTTGTCCCAACTTTTTGGGGATTTGTTGACACCATGAAATTCTGATTCAACATATTTTTCCCTTAAAATGGTACATTTTCTCAGTTTAAACTTTTGTTCCGTGATTTATGTTCTATTCTGAATAAAATATTAGAAGTTGGCACCTCCACATCATTGCATTCAGTTTTTGTTCACGATTTGTATAGTGTCCCAACTTTTTGGGAATCCGGTTTGTAATATAGAGCAACCAAAAATCATATGTACCCTAAAAATAGTCCCATCAAAACCGCCACCTTATCCCGTAGTTTCCAAAATGGGGTCACTTTTAGGGAGTTTCTACTCTAGGGGTGCATCAGGGGGGCTTCAAATGGGACATGGTGTAAATAATCCAGTCCATCAAAATCTGCCCTCCAAAAACCATATGGCGCACCTTTCCCTCTATGCCCTACTGTGTGGCCGTACAGTAGTGTACGACCACACATGGGGTGTTTCTGTAAACGGCAGAGTCAGGGCAATAAAGATACAGTCTTTTTTGGCTGTTAACCCTTGATTTGTTAGTGGAAAAAATGGGTTAAAATGGAAAATGTGGCAAAAATAATGAAATTCTCAAATTTCATCCCCATGTGCCAATAACTCTTGTGCAACACCTAAAGGGTTAACAAAGTTTGTAAAATCAGTTTTAGATACCTTGAGGGGTGTAGTTTCTTAGATGGGGTCACTTTTAGGGAGTTTCTACTCTAGGGGTGCATCAGGGGGGCTTCAAATGGGACATGGTGTAAATAATCCAGTCCAGCAAAATCTGCCTTCCAAAAACCATATGGCGCACCTTTCCCTCTACGCCCTACTGTGTGGCCGTACAGTAGTGTACGACCACATATGGGGTGTTTCTGTAAACGGCAGAGTCAGGGCAATAAAGATACAGTCTTGTTTGGCTGTTATCCCTTGCTTTGTTATTGGAAAAAATGGGTTAAAATTGAAAATTTGCCCAAAAATTTAAATTCTGAAATTTTATCTCCATTTACCATTAACTCTTGTGGAACACCTAAAGGGTTAACGTTTTTTGTAAAATCAGTTTTGAATACCTTGAGGGGTGTAGTTTCTAGAATGGGGTCATTTTTGGGTGGTTTCTATTAGGTAAACCTCGCAAAGTGACTTCAGACCTGAACTGGTCTCTAAAAATTGGGTTTTTGCAGATTTCTGAAAAAAAAGATTTGCTTCTAAACTTCTAAGCCTTGTAACATCCCCAAAAAATATCATTCCCAAAATGATCCAAACACAAAGTAGACATATGGGGAATGTAAAGTAATAACTATTTTGGAGGTATTACTATGTATTATAGAAGTAGAGAAATTTTAACTTGGAAATTTGCAATTTTTTAAAATGTTTTGCTAAATTTGGTATTTTGTTTTATAAAAAAATATATTTTTCTCCCTTCATTTTACCAGTGTCATGAAGTACAATATGTGATGAAAAAACAATCTTAGAATGGCTTGGATAAGTCAAAGAGTTTTAAAGTTATCACCACTTAAAGTGACACTGGTCAGATTTGCAAAAAATGGCCTGGTCCTTAAGGTGAAATATGGCTGTGTCCTTAAGGAGTTAATGGTGTTCTCAATGCTGAGAAACATAGTCAAATATTTATCCATCATGCAGTATCATCAGGGAGGCCCAAACATATAGCCAATGTCTTTAAGAACTATCTTCAGCATGAAGAAGAACAAGGAGTCCTGAAAGTGATGATATGGACCCCACAGAGCCCTGATCTCAACATTGAGTCTGTCTGGATTACATGAAGAGACAAAAGGATTTTAGCAAACCTACATACACAGAACATCTGTGATTAGTTCTCCAAGATTTTTGTAACAACCTCCATGCTGAGTTCCTTCACAGAGCACCTGCCACCTTCTGTGCATCTCTCCTCCTCAAAGTTGGTCACGCCGAATATTAATTTGATTTAGATTTAGATTTCTCTTTTCTTCATTCACTTAGCATTTTGTTATTTAAATACGTCATTTTCTTTGTCTCCCCCCCCTCCAACAGACCTTCTGCTCTTTCTCTTTTCCTGTCTCCTGCTTCCTTCTTTACAAAGTCCAGTCCACCCTCTGCCCCCCGCCCCCCACACACACACGGTACTGCCACCACCTGCTGCCTACTATATATGTCTAAAAGAATTTCAACAGTGCAAAACAGTGCAAATACATTCTACATCTACTAGACGACTTACTATAACTGATGTTCAAATAATAATGTATTCATTTTACAGTTTAAGATTTTTATTATCATAATTGTTAAAATATTTAAACAACAGAGTCCAGCCTGAAGTAAAATAGTAATAAAACTATACTATAGGACATAAAATGTTAAAGGATAAAGCATACTCAATAGTTTGACAAACATCACAAATTTTGTGTGCTAAATGGGCTTGTCCTATGAGAAATATTGTTTGTGGTTAAGTCCAGCCCATTATAAACATGGTTTGTATGTAAAAAAAAAGTGCTTCTATCCCCTGATATTTCAGGAATAATTTTAGTATAGAACCACCTGCTTTACTGAGCCACCATCTCAGTAAAAAGGTGGACATACCGGTACATGCTTAGTCAGGCTTCTCTCTCTGCTCCTTCAGGTATGTGCAGAGATTCCTGGTGTGGCGACTCGTCCGCTTCTGAAGCTGCATTGTCTTGTCTGCTTTTCAGAAGAGATACTGCGTAGAGATGAGCAAATCAATTTGACCTGATTTTTTTAAAACATTCTGATTCATTAGAATAAAAATTGGGTAGAATTTTTCCAGAGAGAGAGAAAGAGAGCGAGAGGGCGAGGAACAGAGGTTCTCCAGACGTTTAAAGCACTTTCACTTTGGGTAGAATCGATTTATATCCAAATTGAATTTCTTGGCTCATTTGGACGAATTGGACCTAAACAATATATTTTTTTTTAAAACAGTAATTTTTAGTGATGGGAGTGAGAAAAGATTGCACATAAAAGGTATCTGTATTTTCCCAATCCATGGCTTGCAGACCAAAATATGAATACAGTCATGTGAATGAGGACTAATGCTGACCAAGTTATAAGAGTGAGGCAGCATTACTTTAATTGCAATTGCTCAACTTGCTTCACCCTTGAGAAGTAGAGAAGATGCTTCAGAAGCAGTTGGCTCACCACACCAGGTATCCCATTGCTTACCTGAAGCAGAGAAAGAGAGAGAGGCAAGACTGAACATGTGTGTCCATCTTGGCACATTTACCCAGGTGGACACAGAAATGCTGTTAAAAAGGAATAACAGGTGACGCTACACAAATCTTATTCCTGGAATTTCTGGGGATGAAAGCATTTTTAAAAATATAAATACTAGAAATGTTGCTGGATTTAGCCCCTTCCCACTGCAGCTATTTTCCAGTTGTGCATTTTCTATTCCATTCCAAACGCCATACACTTTAATGTTCTGTTCACATATAAAGGCTTATAAAGGCTTTTTAGTGGGACAAGTTGTATTTTCTAATAGCACTATTTAATATTCTATACGATGCACTGGCAAGCTGGAAAAATATTAACGGGCTGGAATTGTTAAAAAAAAACACAATTGTGACATTATTTTATGGGTTTTACTTCAACAGTATTTACTGTACAGTAAAATGACATGTTATTTTTATTCTTCTAGTCAGTGCAATTATGTTGATACCAAATTTGCTTAGCATTTTCATATTTTGGCACCTATATCTTTTATATGTTACCATCTACAGAGCTGTGCAATGACTCTTTTTATTGTGGAATGATCTGTAGTTTTTAATTATATAATTTAGGGTATTTATAAAGTTTGAATCACTTTTTACTCTTTTGGGGGGTGGGGAAATGGAGCAAAGGGTGGTTTGGCCATTTAGATTTTATTTTTTAAAGTGTTCACAGTAAGGGATAAATAATTTTATATTTTAATAGTTTGGGAATTTTCAGCCATGGCTATACAAAGGATGTTTATTTTTTTAATTGATTATTTTTTAATGTAAAATGAAGTGACTTTTTGCTTTTTTAGATATATTTAAACACACTTTTATTTTTCCTTTTATTTAACTTTTTTTTTAGCCCCGCCTAGGGGACTTTATCATGTGATCAGATTAGATTACTTATACCATAGACTGCATTGATTTACCATTACAACCTACGGGACATTTGTTGTGTTCCTATTAAGCCCTGCCACTAGCATGGCTTAATGGGAACTTTACTTTGGCAGGCCTTAGAGCCTTCTCAAGACCATGGCCAGCAAATGGCTACAACAATTTCATCACAGGGGCTGACAGAAGACTTCTCCCACTAAATGACATTTAGATGCCACAGTCACAGTTGACCATGGCATCGATGGGATTAAATGTCTGAGATCAGAGTTATCTCTGATCACACACACACACACACACACACACACACACTGCTGGTGAGTGTCTGCTTTGTAAAACAGCAGGCACCTGCTGACTATGGAATCTACACAACTTCTGAGTGCTCACCGACTTTAAAGGGGTTGTCTCAGTTAAACAAATGGTATTTATCATGAATAGAAAGTTAATACAAGGCACTTACTAATGTATTGTGATTGTTCATACTGCCTCCTTTGCTGGTTGGATTAATTTTTCCATTATATAATATAGTGCTTGTTTCCAGAGGTTACGGCCACCGCTGCAGTACAGGTGGCTGGGACGGGAGCTGCTGTGCATGCATGCCTATATGTGCTCCCATGGTCCTGACCACCAGAGAGGCCGGCGCTTTTTCCTATAGTGTGCAAGTATGGCCACCGCTGCTGGATTGCAGGTCATAACCCCTGGAAATGAACAGTGTTTAATGCGACTGAAAAATAAATCAAGCCATCAAAGGACACAATATGGACAATCACAATACATTAGTAGGTGCCTTATATTAACTTTCTGTACACGATAAATGCCATTTGTTGAAGTGAAACAACCCCTTTAAGGATCTGACATCCCCCATACATGTATGATGGATGTAGGGAAGGGCTTAACTCTGAACAATAGGTTAGGTGGGGCACAAGTACATTAAACTCATTTTTTCCTCTTACAATGCTCCTAAAGGCCATATCAAAGGAAGTAACAGACAACATATTTGCACCATAAATATTAAAGTAAACGTAGATTAATGAATGCTTTATTCATAAATATGGTGCAAAGGGTTTGCCCCTACAGTTGCACCAATAATTCTTAATACGAACATCTTCAATACAAACCCTAAACGTATGGATTGTAGTGGTCAAAGTATATAAAGCAAACACTGGTAATTAAAGTGCAGCAAATAAAAAGTCATTGCAAGATCCTGCAAAAGTGTTTCCTGGTGAATGAGTTTAGGAATAATATGTTCTGTCACTGTAGCCAGCTAGTGACTATCATCATGCAAATACAAATGTTCTTTTGTTGAAACATAGAGCAACTTATGCTCGCTTATCTCCCTGATTCTTCTTGGTTTTAACATTCTTTTTGAAGGTCCCAGGAGGAGGGTTTGGTTTCTTTGGGCTTGTCTTTGGGTTTCCACTACGACCAGTTCGTCCCACATTCTTAGTTTTTTCCTGTGCCGTTTTCACTTGGTGTTCTTGTAAGGTTTGCTCCCATCTCTTAAAAATAATAGTATTGGCTATATTAATTCATATTCAATTTGTGGACATCACATACAACACTAAGGACTCTTTTACATGGTCAGTATTTGTAAGTCAAAACCTGGGGTGGAACCTGCAGAGAAAATGTATAATGGAAATATTTGTGTCCCTTCTGTGCTTTGAACGCATTCCCGATTTTGGCCTACATATACTGATGCAAAATACTGAGCAAATACTGATCGTCTGAAAGTGGCTCAACACTGGAAGCTAACAAATGTACACATATGTGTCTACCTTAACCTTATTTAAACTTTTATGAAACAGTTATTTCAGAGTTGAATACGTTTTTAAATTATCCCTCTGGGGCACATGCCGCTTGGAGGTCATGTCACTGCTGCCGCCAGTCATTAGCTGCATCGGTGCACGTGACCCTGTCCCTGGTGGAAGTTTACATACAGGGAATGGAGTGTAGCAAAGAGAGTTGGAAACCAATGGAGTCAGCACCAATTGGCAGGGAGCAGGAAAGTATTGTATCTTTGACTCCACAGCTCTAGCGGGGAGAAGGGAGAATTAAAAAGACTTAGAAAAAGCTGGAATAACTCTTTGAGGGTACTCATTTCTCATGAAGCTAATTTAATACAATCAGTGGTGGTCTTTACCACCATACAAAGCATGCAATGGTGTTGGGCTCCCTGACAGATGGGTCAGACAGCGCCGCAACTTTGAACTGTATCTACGTCCTAGGGGTGCAGCTACGTTTGTGAAGAGACAGGGAGCAGCCACTGGGAATAGCAGTTCCTGGCTGGCTATCCTAACACCTAACAGCCAGCCAGTCCTCGTGCTGAGCAGTTAATCCTGCCCTTGCTGTGGAGTGACACACTGCCCCAACTGCTGGTGTGATGATCTGGGGAGTCAACGTATATGACAATCAGTCATTCCTAGTAGTGATGCGAGGGACACTAACAGCTCAGTGATATGTGCAGGACATCCTGCGGCCACATGTGTTGCCTCTCATGGCAGGGCTTCCAACTAGCATTTTCAGCAGAATAATGCACAACCACACACAGCAAGTGTTTCCCAGGAATATCTCCACCACATTGCAACATTTCCATGGCTTACCTAGTTGCCAGATTTATCACCAATCCAGCATTTATGGGAACAGCTTTGGGAACCTACGAGTGTGCAGGATCTACAGGTCCAAATGCTAAATCTGTGGGCAAATGTGCCTCAGGATACAATATGGATCCTGTGTGCCTCCATGTCCAGCCATATCTCATGTTGTATCCAGGCTAGAGGAGGCTCAAAAAGAGACTAGACTCTCCTTTCAATTGTACTTTTATATTGTAAGCACTTACATACAGTATATCATCATTACAACACGTAAAACGTTTCATTCGATTCCAACAACTCCTTCTTGGTGCATTATTTTTTTTGTCAATGAGTGTATTTTGCTTATGTGCATCCACCATGTCTACCCATTTATCTAGTTAAGAAATACTTGAATGGGAGCAGTACTGCTTTAACATCTGTGCCCTCCACCGGGCATAAATCTCCTGGTATTATGAAGGTGGAGGTAGATTACATTGCATGCACAATTACTAATAGGCGCTGGGGACAGCAAGTCTTTTTCCTCTCACTGCACAGTGATCTCTTCACATCACAGAGCAGGCTCACAATCATTATTTTATGACTTCTCTCTTGCTATGACAAAAAAAAGTACATTGAAGAGAAATCTGCTCAGAGTTTGTTAATTTGTCCCACCCAAATGAAGGTCTGCTATTAGGGAAATGCACAGCGCAGTTTCTGGGATAAAAGCTGCCAATACAGTAACTCATAAAATGTCATGATTACCACTACAATATAAAAGTCAGTAAAGTTACCTTGAATCTCTTGTTTAATTGGTCTTTCCACTTTTCAACTAAACAGCCATCAAGAAGCATCATCCTAGGAGTTAAATATAATTGACATATATGACAGAATACCTAAATGTCATGTGTTTAAGCAAGATCTATATACAGAAAAATCAGAAAAGACAGACAAGACAAAAAGTAATTATAGACAATCTGTACATAAAGGAATGACCACAAATTAAAGGGATTATCCCATGACTAATGTAAAAAATGAAAATTAGACATCATATAGTATATGACAACCTCTTTCTAACAAAGCTAGAAATAGCCCTGTACCTCACATGGATCCAGAGATCGCCCCATTCAATGCTCTGCTAGATTGATATCAAGCTGGCAGCTCAAGGGGAGTGTCTTTTCTGATGTAGCTCTCCCTATCACAGCTCAGGAGCCAGTTGAAGGATGTAACTGAGCATGTGCGGCCATCTCAGGGAGCCAGACCAAAAAAATAAGAAAAAAACAAACAGCAGGTGGCGCTATACAGATACATTTTTATTAAATAACTCAGTGGCTATGCAAAATTATTGTAAATTTTTGTGGGACAACTCCTTTTATGGCCATAGACATGAGATTTTTGAGAGCAGATACTGCAGTTTTCTGTAGAAACCACAGCCCATCTCATTACTATAGAGACTGCCTCCTGATCCCTGTTGGTGGTGGGGAGATAGGGCTCAGATATTGTCTGACCCACTGTTTTCATTGAGACAAGTGGCGCCACTGCTTCTTTCGCTCCATTAACTGTTCAGCTGGGATAAGAAGACATTTTCATGAGGGAGCTGGGAAAGAAAGTTGTCATCCAGGTCTAATGCCTATGGCCAGCTTTAGACTGCCTTTTTTCTAGTTGTGCTGTTACTTTTCACATGGGTGATGTGGATGTTGGATGTCTTTCTTTGACAAGTACTTAAATATTAGTAAAGATATAAAATAATCAGTGATCTGCATGAATATGCTGTTTGAGTTTACCTTATCCAAGATTATATTTGATTTAACCCATTAATTACCAGACCTGTTTAGGCATTAGAGGGGTTGTCCCTTAAACAATATTCTACAGTTTTTTAAACCAGCACCTGGATCTGAATACTTCTGTAGTTGCATGTAATTTAAAATGTATTATAGCCACTGAGTTAGTCAATGAAATCTGTATATCGCCACCTGCTGTTTGCTCTTTTTCTAATTTCTCTGTCCTGCTCACTGACATGGAAGCACATGCTCAGTTCCATCCTTCAAATGCCACTAAGCTGCAGTAGACAAGACAGGCCCTCTGAGAAAGGACACACCCCCTAAGCTGCCAGCCTGAAATAAGTCTAGCAGAACAATTGGAGTAATGAATGGGGAGATCTTTGGACCCACATGGCGTATATAGCTGCTTCTAGTTTTGTTACAAACAGTTTGTCATATACTAGATTATGTATGATTTTAATTTTTTATATCAATCATGGGATCACCCTTTTAAAAAGGACTTGCCACCTCTCTAGACATGTCTGTTGTAGTAAATTATTTATTCCCATTGTAATAGCAATTCTGGAGCATCTTTTCCTAAAACTGTATGTTGTTTCATTCCTCTGTTATTCCTGCTAGACTGCTAGAAGTTTATCAATAAAGGTAAACTGGGTGCCACCAGTTTGGTGTAGGTCCAATGCACAGTCTGACACTGGTAGCATTGATTGGACAGGCCAGGCCAATTTCACACATCAGTGAATAACAGATGTATATTGTCTGTGTTCTCTACGGGCAGCACACATACCCATTGATTTTAATGCGTTTATCCCTAAGACATGCACTACTTTGGTTTGTGATGCTGACCAAACATGCCCAATGAAGTCTGTAGGTCCGTGAAAACCACTAACGCAATACATCTGTCTTCTGTCACTGATTTTCAAATACCATTGGTAGGAAATGTCCTGGAAGTTGTCAGCCTACAATTGTACATAGAATATGGATGACACATGGAGGGCAAAAAACAGACACATGGCCTAAACACAGATTCTTCATGGATGAACCACTGTCTTGTCACGGATGTCCTCATGGAGGGGCAATTGTGAAAGAGTCCTCACAATGTGCAGGGACACCCCCCAAATCGTAACACCCATTTGTACCATTATTCACAGATTTCTATCAGGAATAACAGGCACAGTACAACATAGAGACATAATAATATGAACAAAAATGTTTTAGAATTTTAATTTTAGATAGAACAGAGTTACTTACTATAATAGACATGTCAGGAGAGGTGACACGTCATCCGAAGCCGATTCGCTCATCCCTAGGTGTGTCACTTCAGCGAATGGCATTTATCATGTAGCGGAAATTAATACAAGGAACTTACAAATGTGTTGTGATTGTCCATATTGTCTCCTTTGCTGGCTGGATTCATTTTTCCATCACATTATACACGGCTTGTTTCCATGGTTACGACCACCCTTGCAATCCAGCAGCAGTGGCCGTGCCATTACAGACTCCGCTGCTGGATTGCAGGCCATAACGCCTGAAAAAAGGCGGTGTACACATTTGTCTACATGATAAATGTAATTTCCTGAAGTGAAATTCTGCTATAGATTTTTCATTTTAAAATTTTAACTCCATGACATAAATTATGTTAAGTTGACTGTATTTTATATGTTTTACCTGTAAGTTGACTGTACAAAGTGTGAGGTGTACATATTGCAATATCATATCCTTATATACAGTATATTTTCTCCTCTGCAGTGCTCTGGATCTGCGGAACTGCAGCATATGCAGTGGAGATGTTGAAAATGTGATCAATGAAAGGCAAATACGAGGAAGGACAAGGGGGTTCTTTTTTTTTATGTGATGGGCTGAAATGACAAATTTTAACCTGCACGATAACTGTTTTTCAATAGCTTTAGTTGCTATCCAAGCACTTCTATACAATACTGATCCTTAGAAACAGGAATCGTGAGTCTTATAAATTATGAAATGAGGCGTATTCCTGGTACCTTAACTGGTAGTTTTGAAGTCCATTTTATGAGCATTTAATAGTTTAAGGTTGATCATGTCTAGGAACATATCTAGGCCATAAACTAAAGGAACCTGTCCTGATGACAGATGTCATAAACATCAATTAGCCATAACAATAAAACCACTAGTCTAATATTATAGATTCTCCTGGTGCCACCAAAATAGTTCTAACGCATTGAGACATAGACTCTATAAGACCTCTAAGTGTGTCCTGTGATATCTGACATCAAGACATTAGCAGTGATTCCTGTCATGAGGACCTGTCACCATGAAATGCAGTCTGTAGGCAGCATGTTATAGAGAAGAAGGAGCTGAGCAGAATGATATATACCATATTTTTTGCACCTGGCCATAAGACACACTTAGGTTTAGAGGAGGAAAATAAGGAAAAAATATTTTTCAATAGACCTCAGATCAGACACCCAATCATACCGACAATGGTAATCAGACCTCAGCTTAGAGCTCCAATCAAAATCACAATGTTAATCAGACCTCAGATCAGAACCCCCAATGTGAAAAACACCCCCTATTTCTTTGCAGGATGTTAGAATAGCCTCCCAGAGATGCTGTTTTGATGTGAACTGCCTCCCACCCTCATAAATGTTTTGCTTGAGGATACTCCAAAGGTTCTCAATAAGACCATGGAAGAAAGTGGTCAGTCAAACTCTATATACTTTTACCGAGGTCATTTTCACACCTTCAGGGATCCTAAAGGGGCCTACAGCTCCCTCCCCATGATTCTGGCCCAAAACATAAATCCGCCACCTCCTTGCTGACATCAAAGCCTTGTTGGGACATGATGGCCATCCACCAACCATCCACTACTCCATCCATCTGGACCATCCACGACACTCATTATTAAACAAGACTTTTTGAAAATGAGTCTTCATGTATGTCTGGGGCCACTGCAACTGTTTATGCTTGTGAGCACTGGTTAGGGGTGTTCGAATACTAGGTTTATGCACAACTGCAAGCCTCTGGAGGATACTACACCTTGAGGTTCACAGGACTTCAGAGACACCGGCAGCTTCAAATACCTGTTTGCTGCTTTGTAATGGCATTTTAGCAGCTGTTCTCTTAATCAGTTGTATTTGTCATTATGCCATTATCTGCACAAACCCATTTGTGCTCTGAATCAGCCACACATCTCTTCACTGTACGATGATCAATTATCACAGGTGTTTGAGATTGATTTAAGTGATCCAAAGAGCCCTGAGACACACTACCATCCATGAGTTTAATTGAAAAACAAAAAATTAGATCTCTATGACACATACCGTATTTTTCGCCCTATAAGACACACTCCCCCTCCCAAAAAAAAAAGTGGTGGAAAAATAGCAGTGTGTCTTATGGGGCGAATGCTGCGGCCGTCGGGTGTATCGGCTGAGAGGAGGAGGGGCTAGGGGCTGGCATCTGGTTCTGTAATGGCAGCAGGGCCCGGTGCAGTCACTGTATTCTACTACACCGGGCCCCGCTCACAGTAGTATCATCATATCTAACTTGTAGGTATTGTTAAACTATTCAAATATCATCTGAAATCCAGAGCTTTACTTACTACTAACTTTGTAGCAGTCAGGAGGCCTGCTCCGCCCACTTTATGAATGAAGCAGGTGGCGCAGGTGCGTGACGTAGTGAGTCACGCTGCGAGCGCCCGCCCGGCCTCCAAAATGCTACGAAGTTAGTAGTAAGTAAAGTGCTGGATTTCAGATGATATTTGAATAGTTTAACAATACCTATAGGTTAGATATTATTATACTACTGTGAGCGGGGCTCGGTGTATTAGAATAAAGTGACTGCACCGGGCCCCGCTGCCATTACAAAACCAGATGCCGGCCCCCATTCACTACACAGGGACACTGTTATGGGGGATCTGTGGATGACACATTAGATAAGATGCTATATATGTGTCATCCACAGATGCCCCCCATAACAGTGCCATCCACAGATGCCCCCATGACAGTGCCATCCACAGATGCCCCCATGACAGTGCCACCCACAGATCCCCCATAATAGTGCCATCCACAGACCACCATTAGTTAAAAACCCACCAAAAGCACACCTTTTGGTTCAAAATATTTTTTTTCTTATTTTCCTCCTCAAAAACCTAGGTGCGTCTTATGGGCCGGTCCGTCTTATAGGGCGAAAAATACGGTAAATCTAATCTGAATAATAATTTGGAACGCAGTGTATGTATACAGATAGCTGTCAGCCATTGATGATAAGATGGTGCTCATGTACAACTGAGCTCAGGAAAAGCTGAGATTTTTTCCACATACAGTAACTATATATCAGTCTACTCAGCTATATCTGCTGTATAGCATGATAGCTTCAGATTGCATATTGCAGTGCATTTCATGGTGACAGATTCTCTTTAAGGTACTTTCCCACTAGCGAAAGATGGATCCGGTATTTAAATGAATAAGTCTAACGGATCCGTATCCGGAAAAAAAAAGATATCCGTTTGCATACGGATTTCTGGATCCGGCAGGCAGCTCCGACAATGGACCGAACACGGTCCGTGAGATACCGGACTGGCATCCTGCTTAGTGCAGGAGAGCACAGCGTCATTGGTTGCTATGACGCCGTGCGCTTTGTGCCGCCGCCGCAGTACAGTAATACACTCGTATGATCTATACAAGTGTATTACTGTACAGCAGCAGCGGCACGAAGCGCATGGCGTCATAGCGACCAATGACGCCATACGCTCCTGCACTAAGCAGGATGCCAGTCCGGTATCTCACGGACCGTGTTCCATGGACGTCTGCATGAGGCTTTACATTTATTTTTCCAGCACATCCCACAGATACTAGATTGGACTGAAATCTTCGGAATTTGGGATGAAATGCTGCAGTCACATCCATGTCACCCATAGCAACTAGAGCTGAGCGTATCGAAGCTAATGAAGTGGAATTCAATCCAAATTTCAGGAATTATTTGATTCGCACCGAATCCGCATTTCCTCACGCTTTGTGGTAACGAATCACATTTTTTCCTAAAATGGCTGCTACACATGTTAGGACATGTATCAAGGAACTCTGGGAACCAGGGATCATCCACAATGCCATGCATGCAGCCAATCAGCAGCCAGCCAGCCCTGTGATGTCACAGCACTATAAATAGCTTCAGCCATCTTGGATTCATCCATTTTCCAGTGTACTTAGTGCAGGGAGAGACGTGAGCAGGCGCTAAGGAAAATTCTAGGAAAGACTTGAAAACGTATATTTTTCTCAATAGAAATTTAAGGAAAGAGTATTAGAAGTGTAGGGAAAGGATAGGGAGGAATTATTGAAGCAGAACATGGTTCAATAGGGGTGTTTACAGCCTGGGTAAAAGGAACAATCCTATTACACCTTGCTGCACTGACTGCCATTATACTGCTGCTCATTTCAAGTTTGCACCACCTCTGTAATTCCAGCAAACCGTTCTCGTTATTGGGGTCTAATTAGCCCTTGTGCGGTGCAGTTATATATGTTCTAAAGCCTTCTTTTGTCGTGTATTAGTGGGGGGAAAAAAGGGGGCTTATTTTTGGCAGGCGCAGCACTATGAAGTCCCTTTTGCGCTGTGGCATTAGAAGAATTTTGATATCTCTGACTTTTAAGTCTAACCAGACTATCTATTACTCTGTAATTCCTCTAGCATCGTTCTATGGAAGCAGTAGGTTTAAAGAGCACACCAAATGCTTGAAATAACTTCTTTATTAACTTCAATTTTTCTTCATATAACACTGCCGCCTCCGCAGCAAATAGTCCGTGTACAAAACACTTGTTGAATAAGGTATCATAAAATTGCGGTATGCATAAGATGGTGGTTCAACTGTTCAATCTTGTCATTCAACATAAAATGGTGGATATATTTCTGTGTTGAGTATCTGTACTTTAAGTTATTTAAGCACTTTATGATCTCTCTGAGAGGTATATTTGAGGTTAACCAATAGTTCACTTTCTGAACTTGGTTTGCAGTTTGCTCTATACAATTGCTTATGATCTGGTATGAGCAGTTCGCATATGTATGCAATTTGTTTGGATTGTATGGCTCAGTAGTTCATTTGTATGCAATTTGTATGGTGGAACTGTAAGTAAACATATATATAACCATAAAATAAATTTGTGATACAGCCTTTTTTGGGAAAATTGGTTGGTGAATGTAGACTTTCTTATGTAGGGACTGAGTAATTGCATCAATTAGCCATTCAGTGGTGAAATTTGTTTGTGATACAGCCTTTCTTGGGAGAATTGGTCGGTAGCTGTAACTACGGTTAAGGACAATATATGTCCTTTACGGCCCACACGTGACACAATGCTTCCGCCTCCACGTTCTCACTGTAACGGGGTTCCGAAGGTGCACTCGGTCCCCCATTAGCCGCAGACCTGCTGCTTAGCTTCGGGAGCGAGGATCTGTGTTTGACCTCGTTCCCAGGGCGGCTTTACTGGCTGGGTGGCCCCCTGCTCCTAAGTTTGCCTTGAGCGCCGAGCTGATCACTCGGTGCTCGACTGGTTGGTCTGTCTGTCATGTGACGCTGGCCACGTCACATGACCCTCACTCCCCACTATAAATACAGGCAGCCTGCTGGCCACAGGTTGCCTGTTAATTTAGGTTCCACCTGTGATTTTGTTTCTCCTGGCGTACTTAACTCCTGCCGAATTCCTGACGATCCTCTGCCTGCTCCTTGTGTACTTTGCTGCTCTCCTGGTATTCTGACCCCGGCCTCATCCTGACGATCCTCTGCTGACTCCTTTGGTACTTGACGTCTCTCCTGGTATTTATGACCCCGGCTTCTCCTGACAATTCTCTGCTTGCTCCATTTGTACTTTGTAGCTTTCCTGGTATTGACTCGGTCCGTTCACGTTCTGTTGTTTGTCTGTCTGTCATCCCAGCACTTATTCCAAGCTAGGGATTGCTGTACAGTTGTCCCCTGCCATTAGGACTTGCGAGGCAAGTAGGCAGGGCCAGGGGTGAGGGTGGAGCGCAGTGGTCACTTCCCTCCCCCTGTGTGTGTGTGTACGCGATTGTTACACTCACGCTGTTGGTCCTGCAACAATGTCCGCCTCTGCCTCCTCATCCTCCACCGTGTCCTCAGCCTCCACTGCAGGGACAATTCACAGTGCTCCTCCAGCATTCCACATGTGCAGGGTACGGCGGTGTCACGCTGTTCTAAACCACGTTTGCCTGGGCGAACAGAGTCACACAGGGGAAAACTCAAAATCGGAACCATGGTGACCGACAACGGAAAGAACATGGTGTCGGCGCTGCGTCAAGGAGGGCTGAGCCATGTGCCCTGCATGACCCACGTGTTCAATCTGGTTGTCAAGTGGTTCCTGAAGTCTTCCACCCATCTGCAAGATATCCTAAAAATGGCCAGGAAACTTTGCATGCACTTCAGCCACACGTACACCGCCAAGCACACCCTCTTTGAGCTTTAGTGGCAGAACCGCATCCCCCAACATAGGCTGATATGCAACGTTTCTACCCGTTGGAATTCCACCCTCCATATGTTGGAGCGACTATACGAACAGAGAAAGGCCACAAACGATTTCTTGATGATCCAAGCGGACAGAGGTACCCCCCTGTGTAACTTCGATGTTAGCTAGTGGCAGCTCATGTGGGACACCTGCCGTTTGCTCGTGCCTTTTGAGAAGGCCACTTTATTTGTCAGTCGCCAGGACTACGGGATGAACAACGTCATTCCACTGATTCATATCCTGGAAAATATGCTGGTAAATCTGGCTGGTCAGGGGACTGGAGACGTGGCGCCTACATCTCACGGCCAAATGAGCCCTGTGGGGGCTGAACTGGAGGAGGAGGACATTGGAGCACAAGCAATGTGTAGCTAAATGGGTGGTTTTTCTACAAAGGTGACAGGAGAGAAAGAGCAGGAGCAGCCAGAGGAGCAAGAGGGAGATGAGGAAGATGAGGCAGATGACCCAGGCACACCGTGGCAGTATGCGGTGGAGATGGAGGCAGGGAGTCCCTCCGAGTCACTTGCACAAATGGCCCGATGCATGCTCATTTGCTTGCGTAGTGACAGCTGAATTGTCACCATTCGCCAGAGCGATGACTTCTGGCTCTCCACCTTGTTAGACTCTCGCTACCGGTCCAAAATGGGTGCCTTTTTTGCACTTGCTAAGAGGGAGGGCAAACGTAACTACTATAGAGACATCCTATGTAGTCAGTTGGCGCCATAATCCATTCTCTTACTCTGCGCTCACGTTCCACCACCATGGCAGGAGCAGTACCAGCTCTATCAGCAGCAGCCTGAGACTAGATTCGCTGATGAGCAGCTTTCTTCACCCACATAGTGAAGAAACTACTCACCAGCAGCTAGAACAAGAGCAGAACCTAAACCAGCAGGTGGTGGTATACTTGAGTGCACCCTGCCACCTGTCATCGAAGATCCGCTGGACTTCTGGTCAGCCAAACTGGATTTGTGGCCGCAACCTGCCAAGTTTTCCCTGAAAAAGCTGTCTTTCCCGGCCAGTAGTGTGGCATCAGAGTGGATGTTTAGTGCGGCTAGGGCCATAGTTACCCCAAGGAGAACTCGCCTTTCCACTCAAAATGTGGAGAGACTGACCTGTGTCAAGATGAATCAGGCGTGGATCAGCCAGGATTTCCACCCACCAATGCCTGATTCATCAGATTAGATCATTCTCGCTACCTCACCCAAACTCTGACAAAAGAGACCGGTTTCTTCTGGCTACCTGCCTCAGCTATTATTCTGATGCTGCCACCCGCCTGATGCCACACATCTGATGCCAAGTGCTCCTTCTTACACCCACCATCATCAGCGGGTACTGTTATTGCCAACCACCTCTCCACCGGGTCACTTTGTGGTCTCCTGATGCTGCTACTGCCACCTCCACACTATGTCACCTTGCGACTCTGTGGTCTCCTCATGCAGCTGCTCCTGCCCCCTCCACACTATGTCACCTTGCCACTCTGTGGTCTCCTCATGTTGCTGGTACCTCAACACTATGTCACCTTGCCACTCTGTGGCCTCCTAATGCTTCTGCTCCTGCCACCTCCACACTATGTCACCTTGCCACTCTGTAGTCTCCTCATGCTGCTGGTACCTCAACACTATGTCACCTTGCCACTCTGTGACCTCCTCATGCTGCTGCTGTCACCTCCACATTCTGTCATTGTGCCACTCTGTGGTTTCCTCATGCTGCTGCTGCCACCACCACACTATGTCACCTTGCCACTCTGTGGTCTCCTCATGCTGCTGCCACCTGCACACTATGTCACCTTGCCACTCTGTGGCTTCCTCATGCTGCTGATGCCACCTCCACATTATGTCACCTTGCCACTCTGTGGCCTCCTCATGGTGCTGCCACCTGCACACTATGTCACCTTGCCGCTCTGTGGCCTCCTCATGCTGCTGCTGCCACCTACACACTATGTCACTTTGCCACTCTGTGGTCTCCTCATGCTGCTGCCACCTGCACACTATGTCACCTTGCCACTTTGTGGCCTCCTCATGCTGCTGCTGCCACCTACACACTCTGTCATTGTGTCACTCTGTGGTCTCCTCATGCTGCTGCTGCAACCTCACCACTATGTTTCTGGCCACTATTTGGTCTCCTCATGCTGCTTCCACCTCACCACTATGTCATTGGGCCACTCTGTGGACTTCTCAAGCTGTTCTCCCACTCTCCCCACTCCATGACTGGGCCACTATTTTGCCTTTTCGATCTGGATGACATCACCATTTATTTGACCTTTCTTCTGATCTGTCAGAAGGAAGGAAAAATGAGACGCACAACGGATCCTGTCTGTGTAGCAGCTGTAAGGCCTGTGTGGTCACATCAGAATTGGTTTATGATTTGGTAGCCACAAGCTGGAGTGGGTACAAAAAATATTCTATTCACGTGTCATCTCTGTTTTGGATCCACTCCTGTTTTTGTGGAATCAGCTGACGACGGTGTAAAAGGAGTGCGTTTCTTCTTGGCGCTAACATCGACCTGTAAGGCTGAGTTCATACTTGAGTTATTTGGTCAGTTTTTCCCCCGTAACTGCCCAAATAAGTGAAGTGTGCAGTGAGTCTAAGAGAGACGCCTGTCATCTGCATGTCATACTGACTCACAGAGGGAAGGGATGCAAATGAGCTATTAACAAGCTCTGCCTCTAATGCCACCAGATGTAAGGCAGCTATCCTATACGTCAATGTTCAGCTCTTAAAACAAACCTTGAGACATGACTTGGATATTAAATAAGCCAGCACCTCCGAGCATGTATGGCCTATAAGTCTCCTTACACTGATTAAGGTGCTTTCTCCCTAAGGAGAGGTAGTTCCCCCTTGATACTGACTCACAGTATTGTTTCACTACCACAGCAGACTCCCTATGTATATTACTGCAAGACACAGTGTTCTACACCACTATACAGGCTCTCTCCAGCCAGGAAATAGTTGTTTTTTAATGCCATTCGCCGCAATTTTTCGGATCGAATTGTTTTGGAAAATTCGGCGAACCGGCCGAATCAATTTTTTTTTTAATTCGCTCATCTCTAACAGCAGTCATTATAATGAGATAATCAGTGTTATTCTCATATCTCTGTGGTTTTATTGTTATGGCTGTTAAGAACTAGGGTGCTTGTACATATATGTAGCTTACTCCTGTCTGGCAGACTGCACCAGTACTTGCCATTTGAATGAATGGTAGGTGTAGCCCTGTAGCACAGGTGCAGTCCAGCAATTAGTGGTAAATGGCATGTAGGTCCCATATCCTGGCCGCACTTATTGCTAGTGTAACTAACAGCTTAACTCAGTGAAATGCAAATGTCAGAGTTTGAACTTTATTTTGCATTTGTTGAAAAAGTATTACCCTGAATTGTCAAACAGAACATTATATTTAATTCACTACAATGTTCTTATGTTGTAACCATTATTATGTATTACAGGGCCGATGGTGCACTAAAATAACCGGAGATAAAGTTTAGTACTGAGCTTTGCAAAATTCTGACAGTTCTACAAGTATAATTATCCAATTCCTGTTTGGATTTATGTCAGACAGAGTGTTCTTGCATATTGGCTTAAGTTGAGGGTAAGTAAATTGTTATAGGGTTTTTACGGTCTTAAGAAATAATGTTTATTTAGTTGAGAACTAAAAATGTTCCACGTTTGTAATATACATCCTGTCAAAATTCCCTTTCTGAGGTTCAGTGATGGAAAACGCAGCTACATAATTGAAATATATTTATTACACAGGTGTCAGGATTACAGCTTATACTGATGTGCTGTGTATGTAGAAGCCCAGGCTTTTCATATAATGGCTTATATTTAAAGGGTCACTGAGTTTTGAGAAAACTTTTGATATGTCATTGACATAAATAATAAAAAAAAATTATTAGTAGGAGTCTGAGTGTTGACACCCCCACCAATCGCTAGAACGAGTAGAAAGAAGCGCTCCCATATCTCACTCTCTCTCCTCACTGCAAGAGATGAAGCGAGATGGACTCAATTGAAAATCTATGGTCCCTTCTGGAGTCCGCCCTCTGCATTGAGGTGAGAGACCACAATATGCAAGTGTTTCTCTCTCCTCATTTTAGCAATCAGTGGGGGTCTCAGCCCTCAGATTTGATATATCACTTTCTATGACATGAAAAGTTTTTTTCACAAAACTCAGTGATCTTTCAAGATATGTCTTAGGGCATGGCCACATGATCAGGTTTCCTGATACAGTTTTAGAAGCCAAAACTGGTTGTGATACTGGAGTGATAAAAAAAAAAGAGGAGATGTTCTATCAAGGGCTGCAGTATATGATTATTTTAGAAATTGAGTATTCTACCGATTATTTTTACGATTAATCGAGTATTCTAATAAGAAAAAAATAATTAATAGACTGTTTTCCTTTATAAAAACTCATCAGACCCCCTGCCATCAGTCCCCAACACCCTTCGTTCTCCTTTGTGCGATCAGCCCAAGTGCATCAGTTCCCCCCCAGTGCCATCAGCTCCACTATTCCCCAGTGCCATCAGCTCCGTTCCCCCAGTGTCTTCAGCTCTCCCCTAACCCAGTGCCATCAGCTCTCCCCAACCCAGTGCCATCAGCTCTCCCCTAACCCAGTGCCATCAGCTCTCCCCTACCCCAGTGCCATCAGCTCCACTCCCCCAGTGCCTTCAGCTCTCCCTCACCCAGGGCCATCAGCTACCCCTCCAATGTCACCAGCTCCCCCATGTCATCAGTTACTCCACCTCCCAGTGCCATCAGCTCCTCCCTCAATGCCAACAGCTCCCCCCACTGCCATCAGTTCCCTCACTCCCCCTCCTAGCCATTAGTGCCCAGCCACAGCGCGAGGTGAACTAAAATGTCCTGACAATGTGTGTACGTCAGGATCCAGTGCAGCATTGTGCGAGCAGGCGGGTGACCACGGAGCGTGAGTAATAGCAAGCTTTTCACTCACACTTTTTTTGTTAATCGATTAATTTGAGTAATCATTTCAGCCCTAGTTCTATCCATCCTTTATCCTGCGATGACTAACCTCCGGCACTCCAGCTGTGGTAAAACTGTGACACCCAAGATGTACACTTGCTTGGCTGCTCTCAGAACTGTATAGAAATGAATAAATCATGCTGTGAGTCGTAGTTTCACCACAGTTGGAGTGTCAGAGGTTAGCCGTCACTGCAAGTTTATACCTTTTCTCCTGTTATGATTCATTACTGATTTTGGGTTCCAAAACTGATGAAAACCTGATTATCTGTGAAGCTAGGTTCATATTGCATTCAGGCATTATGTTCACATTTTAAATAGTGAGTCTGACATAAAAGAAAATAGCAAAGGTACACTGACTCATCTCAACAGAACTTATTCCATAAGGACACATTCATTTCACTGCTAATGATAATCTATGGTCATGTCAGGGACTGATCATAATACTGAGAAACTAGCCATGCAAACAGTTGGGAAGAGAGATTGTTTATCTGTATATGGAGACAGTCCATCCCGACAAAGTGTCCACTTGATTTATGATCGTTAAAAAAAATTGATGGCAATAATGCAAAAATGAATTCCATGGAAATTAAAAATATGGCCCATCATACTTAGGCCTAGGTCCAGATCTGAAGAGATACAAATCTTTTCATTATACTTTTTCTCTGTTTACAGTATGTATCATTCCAGGTTTTGGCTTCCAAATACCGGTGTGAAATACTAAACAAAATAAGTTAGTGCACCATATTCCACCAGAAAGATAGTATAATGCAAACCGGAAACTTAAAGACACAGATGATATAGGGCAATGAATAAATTCCATGATTGGAGAGTAAGGGATACATGTATTTATTTATTTTTTTAAACTCATTAAATGTTCATGTACATGAGTGACTTCAAGCCCTACATGAACAGGCAAGGACATACACAGTTGAGTCACATTATTATGACCATGTCCTACTTTTGACGTCAGCAGCGCATAGCTCATGAAGGAAGTCACGTGTCCTGAGCTGGCTTGGTGGGTATATGATGTGTGATATGCTGTCTGCACATATATCCCTTGTTGCTGTCGTGGGTAAAAGGGGAGATTTATCAGAATTGCAATAAGGGATGATCATTGGCTTTTGGGTCAAGGGTGGCAGTATTTCTGAAAATGGACAGCTTGTGAACTGTTCGAATGCTGCTGTGGTGAAAGTGTATCGTGAGTGGATAAATGGCACCATTGTAAATAGACGACGCAGAAACTGCGGAGCACCATGGGGTATTGATGTGAGAGGTGAACATACATACAGAGATGTGCAAGGGCGGACAGACATGTTACAGTGGAGCAGCTCACTGCCAAAATGAATCAGGGGGCTACCAGATGTGTATCTAAAAGAACACATTAGCCAACCCTACTGCGTATGGGGCTCCAAAGCAGACGGATGGTCACTGCACCTCTGCTAACGATGTTGCATCCACCGAAAAAAACTTCCATTTTCTTGGCAATACAATAATTACATATCAGCTGATTGGTAAAGGGTTGCCTTCTCTGTTGAGTAACGTTTCTGATTTATCCAGCGGATGGATGTTGGTGTGTCAGGCGAGAAACATCAGAGAACAAACACCCTGCAACTATTTCTGGAAGAACACGGCTGGTGGTGGAAGCATTATGGTCTGGGGAATGCTTTTGTGGCATTCTCTGCATCCACTTATCAATTTGGAAGGCACTCTCAACCAATTTGGGTATGATCCTTGCAGATCATGTACACCCATACATGCTGATTGCCTTCCCTGGGGCGATAGGGGATAGGATCTTCCAGCAGGACAATGTAACATGTCACATGGCTAGAAATGCCCATTAGTTGGAAGAGCATGACGAAGACTATCAAATGCTACTCTGTCCCCCTTATTCTCAAGACTTAAACCCATCTGTGGGACCACCTCGATCGCCATGTTTGCTCAATGGATCTTCCTCCATTCACCCTTCTGCATCTGTGGGATGCACTGTAGTCAGCATGGCTTCAGATACTTGTGACAACCTACCGTAGCAGGACCTTATTCAATCACTCCCAACCCATCTAGCTGCTGTCTGTCCTGCACACGGCAGTTACTCTGGATATTAGCTTGTGACTCAACTGTAATAGGATGCTCTCAAGGCAGAACAGGACAGTGGTTCCTAAGAAAAGGCCTTTCTGATCTCACAATGCCTGTCTTTGGCACTAAATTTAAACCATAATATGCTTGTGTGCTTAAGTTCCTTTAGGGTTGCCTCTATTAAAGGGTTGCTGTATTTACAGTATATACAATGTTTAAGAAAATTTAACAATCATATTTTTATAATCACACAATAATAGTAGTAGACTAAAAAAAGTAAAATTTAATCACAGCTAAGACGATATCCCGTCAGAGGGAATAATAACCACAGGTGGTGTATAATCCAATAAATGTAATCACAGGGAACGACCTGTTTAAAACGTAGCCTTTAATCTAATTTAGATATAAAATAACAAAAACTCCCACAAAATATACATAGAAAAGAACAAAAAGAAGATATATCCTTGATGACATGGAAGATGATACTTGTGATCGTCCAGAATAATACGGGTCAGAGATGGACGGTATGGACAGAGGTGGAGTCTAATCTGTCCCTATTCCTGGCCCTGGGCTAAGTAGCCCTGCCTGAAAACGGAATAGCCGCCCTGATAAGGACGATCCCGTATTCTGGAACCTCCTTGTAACACCTGAATAGACCCTGTAATCCTGATGGTTTCCTACTGTGGGGTCTGCTCTAGGCACACAAAACAAAAAAACAAGTATAGATAACCAGTAAAGAGAGCAGCGAACCAGCCACATTCATAGATGCTCAATGGTGTGGGTGGAAGGCCGCCATCAATAAATATGTCATAAAGGATGCACAGGCAGCCCAGGATATGGCTATCTGTGACTGTGCATCATCAAATGGACGAAATCACTGTGCAGACCCCACACACCACTATCGATGTGCGACGTCAAAACACAATGAGTCGCCGTTCACATTTGTACATATCAGTGTATACTAAAGATATGTATACACGTACGGCACCAGAAGCACTACATATATCAGTATGCAATCAGGTGCCAGTGTCCCAACGCGTTTCACCCTGATTGATATTCGGGTTCCTCAGGGGACATATATCAAAGTACAATGCTGTTGTTTGGCATCAAAGAGAGGTAACCAAACCGGTGGTAGGGTCCTCAATTATGATAACACCTTTTGACCAGATCATTCACTGGTCGCCTTACGTTCAATCACCCAGTAGCTTTACGTGATAAAACACAGGGACCAAAACAGGGGGAATATGGAATACGTCCGCCAGTGTGGATATATGTCCACATAGATATCCAGGCGTAAGTGATTACCACAGAAATAGTGGTCAAAGTGACAACCACCTACAAACAGTCACAAATGTGTGATGCCAAGTGTGATGTCATGGCCAACAGGTAACAAGATACTACTTGCGTGCCCAGATGCGGTCACAAATGGCCCAGGCTGTCTGTGGAGATGATCGTATATCCGCTGTCACTCTAGCCATAGCCCGCATATACACTGTTTGAGACACAATTGATAAAGATTAAATGCCAGATAGGGCCAGAAACCAACCTTTTGTAGGTAGGAGGAATCAGCCCCCAGTTATCCAAGGAACTCACAGATGGTGGTGCCTCACTGGTCCTGTGTGTGAGGTCTCCAGGCAGGGAAACCTGCTCGGTTTAAATAGCCCGCCCTTGAGAAATGGAGAGGGGGCCGGACATCGTCCCGCCCCTCCTTTTCCATGCTAAGGTTAGGCATGGAGATATGGCCAGATCACGCCTCTAATGGGCGTGCCCGTGATGCAAGGTATGTATGGCCAGTCCCCCTATCCCCTGATGCTGAGCATAGTGTACCGCCCCAGTCCCGTCACGCCCATAAGGGGTGTGGCCCATTAGTGAGAGCGAGCCTGAGATAGATAATCCATGCACATCGGCCGGCGTCCGCTGACGTCACCGGCCGCGCCCGATCACGTGGTATCACTGGGCTAGCGTCCTCGTGCCGGAGCGCCGCCTGATGATGACGCCATTCTCCTCCGATCACATGACAGATAGGTGTAAAATGACACAGCGGGATACTTATGATGCAAGGTTCCCAGGTGATCAAAGTCAGGTTGTTTATATAGAGGCACGATTATGCCTTGATGAAAAGGACCCAGTGTAGATACATAAATCCTAGTTAAAAAATACCAGGCAGATACTCCTCTCCAGGGCCCTAGACTGGTTTAGGATCCCCGAACAGAAATCCTGGGTTGATATGGAGACCCCTACTTATATGCCATCATTAAGGACCCTACTGATAGACCCACACCACAACCTGTCTCCTTCACTTAAACATAATTTGCTAGCTAGATCTACACTCGAGGCATGGAAATGGTTCCAAGACTCGAAATGGGGTTTCCCATCGCCTTCCCCTTTGACACAAATTAGAAATGTAATAGGGTTGGCCCCCCTGGAGCTCAGACAAAGCATCCATAAGTATATACGTATCTCTAATACACCTTTAATTGACATTCTACCAAAAAATGAAGAGGAACCATTAAGCCGGGAATCCCTGATATCTCATCTACCTGGGATCGAATCTTACCCACACATGCTTCACTTCTTGACGACATATATTAACAAACACATTAAGCTAAACTCTTTAATGAGACCACTTACATGGTTTGAAAGTCTCATCCAAAACCCTACTCCTCCAAGGAAAGTTATATCTTTACTTTATAAATACCTCAATACAGTAATTATGCCACCCAAACCCAGTTTTATAACCCTGTGGGAAAAAGAATTAAATACCAACTTCACTAACGAGGAACAAATCCTTATGTTTAAAATCCCACACTCGTCCTCTAGATGTACCAGAATCCAAGAAAATGGATATAAGGTATTGACCAGATGGTATAAAACACCTGATGTGACCCATTATTATAGCAATGGTGGCTCTGACGCTTGCTGGAGGTGCGGTGTAGAACGTGGGACAATGCTACACATCTGGTGGGCCTGTCCCCTAATCTTTGATTGGTGGAGTACCATCTTTAAAAAATGCAACAAAGTTTGCAAATCTAATGTCAAGCCATCACCACTCTTAGCTCTCTTAGGATTATATCCTAATGACAAGACAACTATCCCCACCCTGTTCAAGATACTGATTATAGCCGCACGTCTCTTGATCCCTACACACTGGTTATCGCCTAATGTCCCATCTGTGGATCACTGGCTCAACAAAGTCGAATCCCTATATAGATTTGAGGAAATAGCAGCCTGGGAAAATAGAGCACACCAAAAATTCACAATCCTTTGGAGAGATTGGAGATCCTATAGAGACCTCTAAGACCATATCCCATCTATCCCATCTATGACCTCCTTCTAACTTGCGGACATGTGCATCAAAATATATAGCTCTGTTTACATACATCCTATTTCTTGTTATTATGTTGATGGATGCTTATTGTTGTAAAACAATTTTGATATAATGGAGTTCACACCTCCTTTTCAAAAGTACTCTGTATTTGATAACTATTTTACAATAAAGCTCTTTTGAAAAAAAAAAATAAAAATACCAGGCAAATAGCGCAGTATAGATGCGCGGACCATAAACCAGTATGGTATGGATTCATAGAATGGGGATAATACAGGTATTAATCCATAGGGACACGGTACATATACTGTACGCACCAGTAGGCAGGGATATAGATACTGCAGGCTAAACAAAGCTACTAGTGGATACTCTATTATCTTAGTAAGTAGAGTTGATGGTGTGTATATATATATATATAAATTGATGTTCTACATGGGATGGATCAAAACGGCACTATAGTGGGGGTGGCCACATATCCTCCCCTTAGAGTTATTACAGTGCTCAAGATATATATGTCGACCCCATGTCAAAAATAGTATATGGCTGGCTAGAGAAAGCAGGAGTAATCAATGTTTTCGTTCAGTCCTGCAGGTGACATGGTGTTGAGCATATGTATCCATTTTGACTCTTTCTGTCTCAGGATAGTGTCAATATCTCCTCCCCTAATGGAGTGTTTCACTGTTTCCACCATGGAGAAGCTTATCACTTTTGGGTCTCCTCCATGTTTTAAAACCACATGCCTGGACAGAGGCTTGTCCCGCTTATGGCGAATATCGCCAATATGCTCCGAAATCCGCTTTTTAAAAGCTCTACACGTTTTGCCGATGTACCTAAGGCTGCATATACATTGGGCCATGTAGACCACGCCAACTGTATTGCAATTCGCAAAACTACGGGTCATGTAAGTATGGGTCTGTTCGCTGTTTGTGAAGGATTGGCCTACTGTTATAAAGGAACAAGCCTTGCACTTTCCACATCTGTAGGTACCATTTCTCCTATCCACTAGCCACGTACCAGTGGGGGGGACTGGTTCAAAGTGGCTGTGTACCAGTTGATCTCCTATACTGCGGCCTCGCCTGAAGGTAATTGAGGGATGCTCCGGGAGAAGATCAGTCAGGTCAGGGTCAGACTTGATCAGTGACCAATACCGTCCGATGATCTGATGGACTTGGTTAGCTTCAGTGTCATATGTCCCTATGATTCTAATCACTTCATCTGATGCTTTCTTCTTCCCTACAGAGTGGATTAATGTTGATCTATCACGGGATCCTGCATAGTTCCAAGCCTCATAGAGACAGTCCTCTGAGTACCCCCTCTGTTTAAACCGATGGAATAGAGTACTGGCTTGCTTGTCAAACTCGGTTGGATCGGAGCAGTTCCTGCGGATCCGCAGAAACTGTCCCTTAGGGATCCCCTTTTTGAGCGGTTTCGGGTGAAAACTCTCCCACCTCAATAAACTGTTTGTTGAGGTAGATTTGCGGAACAGGGTGGTAGTTAGTGTATTATTCATGTTCTTGCTGATCTGTAGATCGAGGGCATTGATTGTTTTGGATTGTAGTTCATGGGTAAAAAATAGACCGATGTGGTTAACATTCAAGTCCTTCATGAACCCATCAAAATCTTCCGCGGTGCCCGACCAGAATAACAGGATGTCATCGATGAACCTCGACCAAGATATTATATGGCGGGTCCATCTCTAAATCCCTTCTGTAAAGACAATGGTGTCTTCCCACCGGCCCAGGAGCAGGTTGGCGTAGGTGGGCGCACAGGGGCTCCCCATCGCCGTGCCCCTGAGCTGGTGGTAGAACCGACCATTGAATACAAAGTAATTATGCTTTAAAGCGAAGTCCAAGAGTCTGATAACGAGATGGTTGTGCTCCCTGAGATCGGTTGATCTGGTATCCAAAAAGTATTTGATTGCTGCCAAGCCCTTATTGTGTGGAATGGAGGTGTAGAGAGCCTCCACATCGTTGGAGGCTAACCACACACCTGGATCCAATGAGATGCCATCTATTCGTTTCAACAGATCATTTGTGTCGCGTAGATATGAGGGTAGAGACATCACAAATGGGCGCAGGATCTTATCAATATAGGTGCCTATGTGTTCTGTAAGGCCCCCTATCCCAGATACAATTGGTCGACCCTTGAGGGGGACCGTACCCTTGTGAATCTTGGGGAGACAATAGAAGGTGGCCACCCGGGGGTTAGATATTTCAAGGTAATCACATTCACGTCGGTCAATAAGTCTCCCCTCAAGGGCCTCCTGTAGGATCTGGGATAGTTCCCTCGCATACAGCTGAGTTGGGTCCAGCTTGAGCAACTAATAGCTGGATCCATCAGATAGGAGCGACATGCACATGTCACAGTATTGTTCGCTGGACATAACAACAATATTCCCCCCTTTGTCCGAAGGCTTAAATATAAGTTGTTTATTGGTGCTAAGATCCCGTAATATTTCCATTTCCCTCTGTGTGTAGTTTTTCACGCCGCTTGCCTGTATCGGTGTCAGATTCCCCAGGTCCCTATTTAAGAAACAGGTCAATGTGGGCCTCCCCCAATGTTTTGGGAGGCATCCTAGTGCTCTTATTTCGGAGGCTCGTAAATGGGCCCTGGCCCGGAGGACGATCATTGTCATCCAGAAGATCCACTAGGGCATCGTAACCAATAAGGTCACTTGGATCAAGTCCAAGTTCGATGCTCCTCTTTTTGTCAGATGCGCAAAATAGCTTGCGCCACCGCAGTTTTCTCACAAATAAGTGAAGATCCTTTACCCAATCAAAAAGACAGAAGCGGGTAGTTGGCACAAAAGATAGTCCTTTATTGAGTAATTTTTGCTCGACCTCTGATAAATTGATCCCGGATAGATTAGGAATCACGGGCTGACCCTCTGATGAGGTCAATGCTTCTTGACGGGTTGGGACTGTATTTGCGTACGGTCCCTCAGGATATAAGTGTTGGAGGGGGGTGGGCCTAAAAAAGAAGAAGAGTTGTTTACAGCTGGTGAAGTACCAGATGAAGAGGCAGTATCTGATAACATGGTCCCATTTGAGGTCATCATTAGCCTGTTTGTTGGTTCTGGGTCGATGGTAGTGTCTGTTCTTACAGTTTGGCGGGAGGGGGCCTGTGTACCCCATGATGCCCCAGACCTTTGGCCTGTTGATGGGTAGCCTCTTGTCTGAGGCCTCTGATTATATTGTCCTCTCCCTCTACCTCGGCCCCTGCCTCTCCAGTTACCTCGACGCCTAGAGTATTGGTATTGTTGGGACTGATGGTACTCCAAATCTGAGCTTTCGGCCTCAGATGCCGAACCCTCACTGGCGGAGGCTTTCTCGGTAGACTGCGCTACTAGGTACGCTGTCTTATTCCTAAAATCCGACAAATCCTTGATAAATTGTCGGTGTTTACGTTCCACTAAGTTGGACTTGAACCTCTCTACATTAGTTTGTAGCTCAACTCTGGGTGGTCTCTGAATCCCAGTGCTGTTTCCACCTGGGTGTTCAGTAATCTCCCAATCGTCTCCAAGTTTACCCGCTCCTGGTCCAACAACAATCGCATAAGCCGTAAGGAGCTCTCAATTATTTCACTTTCCCACTTGGTCAGAAACTCTGGGGTGCAAATGCGTGGTGCGGGTTTTAAAAAAATGAAAACCCATTATTATGGATAGTGTATTTTTGGTTTAACCATTTACTGTAGGAGCAGGACACCAACAATCTAAAATAAACATTATAATGGACCTTTACATACTACCTCAGAGCAATGGAATATTTTCTGTTCTAAAGGCTTTTGTGCAAGACTTTTTTGATAATATAGCAACATTTCTCACCTTGAACGCCACTGGTAGCACATGATAAGTACATCCTGGTTAGGAAGTAACTCTGGACACCGACAAGATGAGTTTGTAATAAGAGGAACTTGGGATCGAGGAATAGATGTTGAAGATTTCAATGTATCTTTCACCTCCACCACTGTAGTTATTTCATTACAATTGCTTCTAGTGACACTTTTTACTTTTGCATGGATTACTAGAAAACAACAATATACATTTAAAAATGTTGTGTATTTTGTTATAGCAGAGCACCACTCCAAGCCTAGCACCACACAGGGTATAATTAACGTGAAACCAGCTCTAGAGATCAGTCAGTGTCAGAGTTGTCAGTCTCCCAATGATCAGTAAGGTATGACTTATCCTAGTGATATGCACACCCCAATCCATGCAGTTTTCAGGTCTCCCTGTGCAGTGCCCGGGTTTGGGGGTGGCCCCAACGCTATGCTGGGTCCCCCAGACGCCGTTGTGGTGTCACCTTGTGTTGCTGCTCTCTGGAAGGGATGGTAAGGCGTCGTGCGCTGCAATAGGAAATATGTTCAGAGAATCAGAGTCTGCAGTAAACCAGTGTGCTTCTTTACTGGAGGAATCCTGGTGCAAAACAATACAGGTGAAAGCATAGGGCTGGCTTCTCCAGTCTCCTCCCTGGGAGAAAAAGAGTTTGATGCTGTGGAAAGACCTGAGCTAGCTGTCCCTCTCTCTCTCTCAGAAGGCTGGTACCCTGGCCAAAGGCTGATGATCCAAGGTCTGTGGCCGAGTATCCCTGTCTCAGGATCTTCTTCTGGTCACTCAATAGTCTGGCAGAGTCTCCCCTTGCTATCACTGTTCCCTAACTGCAGAACACTAGGGGCTCTGACTGCTCTCCTTATACACAGTTTCTGGCTGAACTGGAACCTTCTAGTGGGAGGGGTGGAGTGGAGAAACTCAGCACAAACAGTTACAATGTTACAACTTCTGTCTATATCTTAGGCCTCATGCACACGACCGTTGTGTGCATCCGCGGCCGTTGTTTCGTTTTTGCGTTTTTTTCCGCGGACCTATTGACTTTCAATGGGTCCGTGGAAAAATCTGAAAATGCACCGTTTGGCATCCGCGTCCGTGATCCGTGTTTCCAGTCCGTGAAAAAAATATGACCTGTCCTATTTTTTTCACGGACAACGGTTCACAGCCTCAATCAAGTCAATGGGTCCGTGAAAAATCACGGATGCACACAAGATTGTCATCCGTGTCCGTAATCCGTGTCTGTGATCCGTGTCCGTTTTTCCTATCATTTTCAATGCAAACTTGACTTAGTTTTTTTTATCACTTTTCATGTCCGTGCATCCTCCAAAAATCAAGGAAGACCCACAGACGAAAAAACGGTCACGGATCACGGAACAACGGAAATCCGATTTGCGGACCGCAAAAAAAAAACGTCCGTGTGCATGAAGCCTAACTTGCATTACAGTCCAAAAGTCCCAAAAGTCTCTCGGTATTCATTAACCCTTTCCACAGTGCTGTGCAAATACAGTGCAATGAGCAAGATATAGGTGGCAACAAACATATAAAATGCAGCTACACAATATTAAATAGTATAAATCAGTTCAAGTTAACCCTTTAAAGTGAAATAAAGTTAGGAGTTAATGACTTTGCATAGGGGAAACAGGGGCAAATGTCCAGACTTAAAAGTATCCCTGCTCCAGGGCACTATACCTGAGTCAACATTCGGCTTGACATGGGTCACGTGGCCGCTGCAGCCAAAGATTGGCTGCAATAGTGACTTGACTTCCAAGTATCACATGACCCAGTGACATGATGCATGGGAGACACAGTGGCCACGTGACCCCAAAAAAACCAGATGTTGACGCAGGGAGACCTGAAACCTGCAGCTGGGCCAGAATCCAGAGGCAGGGATCTGATAAGTATTATTCCCTCCACAGGTCTGTCCATGCTGGACGGTCTGCTCAAGGGGCCCCCAATGTGAACAACCCATTTAATTGCTTAAAGGGAACCTGTCACCAAGTAAATGCAGTTTGACCTGCAGGCAGCGTGTTACAGAACAGGAGAAGATGAGCAGATTTATAGGAAACAAATTTTTGGCAGTTTTATAGGAAATAATTCAGCAAAACAGCTATTTCTATATGTACATTCATGCCCATTCTGCTCTTAGAAGTCATGTGGGCTCTCTGTCTTTGTGACTGACAACTACCTTTGTACAAAAATAGTTGTTTTGCTGAATCTTCTCATATAAAACTATATTTCAATATGCTCAGCTCTTCCTGCTCTAAAACATGCCGGTAGGTTAGACTGCACATTTTCATGGTGACAGGTTGCTTTTAAAGGGGTTTTATAATACTTAGATGTCGATGACCTATGCTCAGGATATGTCTTCAGTATGAGATAGGTGGGGGTCCGACACACTGCAGCCCTATCGGCCAGCTGTTTTGGGCAGTTACCAGTGCCAGAAACTATATAGTAGACGGAATCTAACTGCCTTCCACAGTCCACAACCGGCCCCCTACATCTTCAGTCCTCTAAGGCCTTCTTCTCGATTTTCCTCTTGTCTGCTACTCTTGTCATCATCTCCAATATATTTTACCTTTTTTATTGTTTATTCATATTATGCATTTAAACCTCTCTACATTTCATAAGTACAACGCCCTTGAGGTGTATGGCACAAAAAAAATTATAAATTCATATTGGTGGATATACCCTTTTAAAGGGGTTTTATAGGTTTTGAAAAATGTCAAAATCAATGTAAAAATTTTGTTTTATTTAACGGGTTACAGACCGCCCTGTTTAAGCAATTGAGCAGCTGAATGTTGGGTCCCCTACTGGAAAAGACAGCGGATGACTCAAAACAGAAGGCAGAGGTGGTTTTGCTTCTGTCTTCTCTGTTGTCTCCTATAGAGAGTTCAGTGGGTGATGTGTATAGAATAGAGGCAGTGGTGTTGCCTCTATTCATCCCGTTCATCATGAGACTGGTCACAATTGCCAGGATGCTAATTCTAGGAGAATGCTGCTGGGTCTGATTAGACCTGGGCAGATTTCCCCTGTGGCTGCTGTGCTCATGCAATTTGATATAAAACCTTTAGTAGTCCCCTTTAGTGCACACCTGTATAACCTACGAGTGCTAACATACAGACTCATTGGGACTTGGTGTATATGGAGAAATTCTCAATATATGGGGAGTCTGATGAAACATTTTCTTCTGTTTAATAACGTCTCCTACAAACGGAGATGCATGACATACAGCCATGTACATAAGCCCTAATCTTTGTTTTGCCGCTATAAGCACAGTCTTGCTATCACTTACCATAGCTGTAATTTTTTGCCAAGTACATATTGAGACTTGGTTTGATTGTTTTACATTTGCAGCGATCTGAAAAAAAAAAGAAAGAAAATTCTTACAATTGCAAAATTACAAATGTATCACCAGTATACAAATTAAAGGGGTTTTCTCACCTCAGACAATGGGGGCATATCGCTAGGATATGCCCCCATTGTCTTATAGGTGCGGGTCCCACCGCTGGGACCCACACCTATATCGAGAACGGAGCCCTGAAAGTGAAGGAGGGCGCACTGCGCATGCGCAGCAGCCCTCTATTCATTTATATCGGGTCGCCGAAAGTAGCACTGGCTCGGCTATTGCCGTCTGCCCCATAGAAATAAATCGGAGCATGGGCCGCGCATGTGCGGCACGCTCGCATTTACTTCTATGGGAGAGGTGGGGATTAGGGCTTGGTGGTGGACGGACCCCGAGAAATCTGGGGTCCTCCAGCCACAGCTCTCCCCGCTTCGTTCTCGATATAGGTGTGGGTCCCACCTATCAGACAATGGGGGCATATCCTAGCGATATGCCCTCATTGTCTAAGATGGGAATACCCCATTAAGAAAAAACTGTGGAGGAAGCTAAAAAGACTCTACTAGGTTAATATTTTCTGTAAAAATGTAGAATAGTTCTGTCCATTTCCTTCAAGAGAGAAGATCACCTGGTGGTATTACGCTAATAAAGGCACAAAATTACTGTAGTTTTTTTGTATTAAATCTATTGGTTGTCCCTCATGGATTCTATTCGTACTCAGAGCACAGAATCAGTTTGTATGACCCCAGAAAAGTGGATAAAATTGGGGTGCCTCATGAAACGAGAATGATGCTGCATACTTGTAAACACTCAGATTACGTATATCAAGAGCATGCCACTGTTTTCAACAGATTGGTAACACATTTGAAAAAACTACAACTAACTTTCTACACCATCCAGACTTTTATATACCTTAGCAAATCATACTCCTTGGTTCATAGGGGTTGTCCAGCCTTTATTAAGTGAGGGCCTATCCTCACTTGCTATACTGATCACCAGGATCGAACGGCCCGCACCCGCGCTGATCAGCGGTTTGGATGTAGCTCTATTGCCAGAAGTTGGTTCCCTTTTAGCTTTTGTATCACCAAGGAAACAATGATGCTACAGAAGTTCTTTCTACATATTAATAACATATTTCAAGAATCCCAAATAATTTTCCATCATGATCTGTGATATAATCAAGTATTCTAGGATAACCCCAACAAGCTGATTATTAAAATGTTATTTTTGAATCATTCATTCACTGTACACGACAGGGACATCCTATGTATAAGTCGGTCTTTTCACCATTCTTACCTGTTTTTATCAATTTGTCTATGCATCCAGTTACTTGATACTAATGTTTTTTTGCATTTTTTTTACATAATTATTAGGTTTTATATTTGCACTGTTCACATTACAGATTTGTGTAATATACTATTATTCCTCTTGACCCTTGAACTTTTACCCTTTCTCCTTTTTCAATGTGTTATGCATCAGATGAAAACAGTGGTACACACTTCAAAGAAACATCTTGGTATCCAGCATGATTCCTGTTCCATGATACATCTGTGACTCATCTAATTTTTTGGGGTTCACCCATATTGATTTTTTTTTTCAAAACTGGCAGGTGACAGATGACAAAATAGTTCTGCAAGTCCTCAAGAGAACAAGCAATTCTACAGTATCAGTTATCATAAGAAAATACAGACATTACCCATGTTTAAACTTTTGCAATGATTCAGTCTTGGTCTTTCTGGGATTATGACATCTTGTGTAAACTCCGTCCACTTTATATCTAAAAAGAACAAGACAGGATTTGCCAATGAAAATAACTGCAATGTGCCAAACACACCAGGAGAAACTTGAGTCTTTAAATACACCTCTTGAACCGGATAAGACAGTCTCCTCCACATCTGCAGTAAAAATGCTTTTAGTAGCATTAAATAAACCTGTGCTTTTTGATGGCGCTATTACATTATTGTTTTGATAACAAGTTTTTTTCTTTTAATAAAGTTTCATAACTATAGAAATGATTCCATTACTTGGAAGTTTCTAATGTGATGGGTCTGAGATGGCCAAACCAAACAAAAAATAACCGGTGAACCAAACAAATTCCCTTTTCACTAGTCCAGTTATTTAAACAGGTGCTGAAGTAATTTCCGCTCATTACCTCTCATTATCACACACTTGCAGATTTACAGAAGGTTAAGTGACTTGACTTGCGCAACTGAAATTCTATGCATATGAAGCTATCTGTATTCTTTTGGGGTTTATATTGTGCAAAAATTGAAGAAAATAAAATAATACTGCTTTTGGCAATCACCTGTCTGATACTTGTTTAATAGTGACATTATGCAATGGGGGAGATTTACTAAGCTAAGCATGCCAGAATTCTGGCTTAAATCACCCCACAAAAAACTGGTCTGCATGCCTTGTGCCAATTTTATTATGTGTTTTGGATAGTTTTGGACCCCATCTGCAAGAAAGCATGGCTTAGCGTAAAAGGGATGTGGCTTGATGAGATGTGGCGTGGTTTAAGTTGCGCCATGTGCATCAAAACGTTAATACAAATTAAGCCAACCAGGTGGTCAGGGGCATAGGTATAGGGGACTCAGTGTCCCTAAGCCAGGGGGGCACACAGGGCCCCTCTTGCTAGTGGCACACCTTCAATTATGTATTGCTGTTATGCTTGAGCTTCGGATCTGAAGTCAATTCATTCCAAAACTTTGTTTTTAATGCTGTTTCCGTACAGCATTAAAATGTATTGTACCAAAGCCCACTTTGGATTCCTATTTTAAAATAGGAATACCGTACTAATTTGCCAAAGTCTTGCGCAACTTCGGGAGATATGAAGTTGGCCTACACGGAGCTAATACATTTTAATGTTGTATGAAAACAGCATTAAAAACTACGTTTTTGAATGAATCGACTTCGGATCTATGATCCGAAGCTTGATTTGCTCAAGCCTAATTGCTGTCCTCAAGAAGGTGATAGTTAGGTGATGTGGCGGGGCAAAGGAATGATGTTTCCCTGCCCCATCTTTCCCTCTGATAGGCTTCAGGAGTGCCGTGTGCAGTGTACAGCTCAGGAAAAAAGCTGCATGGAGCTATATGGAGGTAAGTATTTGAGTTTATTTTTTTTTATAGGGCATCTACTGGGGGCGCTGTGAGAACATTGGCTCTACTGGGAGCACAAAGAGGGAGCATATTTTGTACTGGCACACAGAATGGGGCATATTTGGTACTGGCACACATTTTAAGGGGGCATTTCTTGCACTGGCATGCATTGTAAGGGGGTATATTTTGCTCTGGCATGCATTATAAGGGGGCATTTTTTTTTTGCAGTGACACACATTACAAGGGGGTGATTGCTGTACTAGCACACACTATAAAGGGGTATTTGTTGTACTGGTGCACATTGTAAGGAAGTATTTTTTTGCACTGGCATACATTATAAGGGTATTTTTTGCACTGGTGCACATTATAAGGGGTGCACCGGCGCATGTTGTACTAAAGTATTTTTTGTACTGGCACACGTTATAAGGGGGTATTTTTGGTATTGGCACATATTTTAAGGGGGCATTTTTTTTCTACTGGCACACATTATAAAGAGAATTACTGTATTACTACTGGGGCACTATGGGGAACATGATTAATGGTATGGGCACTATGGGAAATTATTACTTCTGGGGCACAATGGGGGACATTTTTACTACTAGGGGCACTATTAACATTTTGTGCACTCGAAGTTGACGAAGTGGAATTCGATTCGAATTTCAGGAAAAATTTGATTCGCACCGAAGTTAAATTTACTCATGCTTTGTGGTAACGAATCGCTTTTTTTCCTAAAATGGCTGCTGCACATGTTAGGACATGGAGCAAAGAACTCTGGGAACGAGGGATCATCCACAATGCCATGCATGCAGCCAATCAGCAGCCAGCCAGCCCCTGTGATGTCACAGCCATATAAATAGCCTCAGCCATCTTGGATGCTGCCATTTTCCAGTGTACTTAGTGCAGTGGGAGATGTGAAAGGCGCTAGGAACAATGCTAGGAAACACTTTATTGTGCTGAAAAATGGATTTAGACGTTCAGGAAAAGATTATTCAAGCTGTAGGGAAAGTATAGGGAGGAGAACAGGGTTCAGTAGGGGAGTGTACAGCCTGGGTAATAGGAGCGATTCTATTACACCTTGCTGCAATGATTGGGAATCCAAATTGCTGTTATACTAATGCTTTTAGGTTTGCACTATATGATAGCTCAGTAGTTCCAGCAAACCTTGCTTGTTATTGGAGTGCAAGTGCTGTGTGATACAGCCATTTACGGGATATATTAATAGGAACTATACATACGTCTTATTAGCCGTTTTGTGGTGAACGTGCATTTCTTTATAGACATTTTTGTGGTGTATTAACCCCTTAAGGACCGGGCCATTTTTCACCTTCAGGACCAGACTGATTTTTGCAAATGTGACATGTGTCACTTTATGTGGTGATAACTTTAAAACGCTTTTACTTATCCAAGCCATTCTGAGACTGTTTTCTCATCACATATTGTACTTCATGACAGTGGTAAATTTGAATCAAAATATTTTCTTTTTATTTATAAAAAAATACCAAATTTACCACAAGTTTAGAAAAATTTGCAACTTTCCAAATTTCAATTTCTCTGCTTTTAAAACAGATAATGATACCTCATATAATAGTTATTACTTTACATTTCCCATATGTCTACTTCATTTTATTTTATTTTTTGGGGACGTTAGAAGGCTTAGAAGTTAAAAAGCAAATCTTGAAATTTTTCCGAAAATTTTCAAAACCCACTTTTATGACCAGTTCTGGTCTGAAGTTACTTTGTGAGGCTTACATAATAGAAACCACCCAAAAATGACCCCATTTTAGAAACTACACCCCTCAAGGTATTAAAAACTGATTTTACAAATGTTGTTAACCCTTTAGGTGTTCCACAAGAATTAATTGAAAATGGATATGAAATTTCCGAATTTCACTTTTTTTGGCAGATTTTCTATTTTAATCATTTTTTCCCGCTAACAAAGCAAGGATTAACAGCCAAACTAAACTGAATATTTATTGCCCTGATTCTTTAGTTTACAAAAACACCCCATATGTGGTCATAAACTGCTGTATGGCCAGGGTGCAGAAGGAAAGGAACACCATATGGTTTTTGGAAGGCAGATTTTGATGAACTGTTTTTTTGAAGCCATGTCCCATTTGAAGCTCCCCTGATGCACCCCTAGAGTAGAAACTCCAGAAAAGTGACCCCATTTTAGAAACTACACCCCTCAAGGTATTAAAAAACTGATTTTACAAACGTTGTTAACCCTTTAGGTGTTCCAAAAGAATTAATTGAATATGGATATAGAATTTCACTTTTTTTGGCAGATTTTCCATTTTAATAATTTTTTTCCGCTAACAAAGCAAGGATTAACAGCCAAACTAAATTCAATATTTATTGTCCTGATTCTGTAGTTTACAGGAACACCCCATATGTGGTTGTAAACTGCTGTATGACCACACGGCAGGGCGCAGAAGGAATGGAACGCCATATGGTTTTTGGAGGGCAGATTTCACAGGGAAAATTTTTAACTTGCCATGTCACATTTGAAGACGCCCTGATGCACCCCTAGAGTAGAAACCCCAAAAAAGTGACCCCATTTTGGAAACTATGGGATAAGGTGGCAGTTTTGTTGGTACTATTTTAGGGTAGAGATGATTTTTGGTTGTTCTGCATTACACTTTTTGTGAGGCAAGATAACATTTATTTATTTACATTTATTATTTACAACGTTCATCTGACAGGTTAGATCAGGAGCTATTTTTATGGAGCAGGTTGTTAAAGGGAACCTGTCACCAGTTTTATGGTGTCCTAACTAAGGGCATAAATATAGTGACTGATTCTCCTAGCAAAATGCTGGGTCACTTTCTTTAATTGACCCAGGCAATCTGCCAACATCTTGTATTGAAAAGCTCCAGCTCATAATGATGAGTCCTGAATATTCATGAGCTCCTGACTCTTCCCGCCTACCTGCTGCTAATTTACAGTTTTTTTCTATATAAATCAGCAGCAGGTGAGCTGGGGAGTGGCTATATCTCTGAATTAAAAAAACGCTGGACTCACTGACATCGAGCTGGACTCAAATCAACTCATTAGCATGCGGCATGCGGCATCTTTGTGTGTATATTATGAGATAACCATCTGTCACACCAGTAAGTGAATACATCTAAGGCACTTTTTAGTAGTTAATGATTGTATATAATTAGTTAGATTATAATCAAATATCCACATGACAGGTTCCCTTTAGGACACGACAAAACTGAATTTTTGGGTTGTTGTTTCAGTTTTACATAATAAAGCATTTTTGAAAAAAAAATTTTTTTAGTGTCTCCATATTCTGAAAGACATAGATTTATTTAATTTTTTAGGCGACTGTCTTATGTAGGGGCTCATTTTTTTCAGTTTGAGATGACAGTTTGATTGGTACTATTTTAGGGTGCATATGATTTTTTTTATCGCTTGCTATTACACTTTTTGTGATGTAAAATGACAAAAAAATGTTTTTTAATGTTTTTTTAAAGTGTTCACCTGAGCGGTTATGTCATGTGATATTTTAATAGAGCAGGTCATTACGGATGTGGCGATACCTAATATGTATACTTTTTTTAATTTATTTAGGTTTTATACACAATTTTTTTTGAAACAAAAATAAATAAATCATGTTTTAGTGTCTCCATAGTCCTATGTACCGTAGTGGCTAATTTTTTACGGGATGAGGTGACGGTTAGATTCGTAATTTTTTGGGGGGCATATGCCTTTTTGATCACTTGGTGTTGCACTTTTAGTGATGTAAGGTGATAAAAATTGCTTTTTTATGGTGTCTATCGGACAGGGTGGATCATGTGATATATTTATAGATCCGGTTACGGATGCGACGATACCTAATATGTGTGTTTTTGTTTTTTTTTCTATTTTTTGTATTATAAAATCAGGGGAAAGGGGCATTTTTTCTTTTTTAACTTGAAACTTTTTTTTTTTTATTGAAAACATATTTTTTTACTTTTAAATTTTTTTTGTATTTCTGTTCCACTCTGGAACTTCAACTTTTGGGGGTCTGATCCCCTCTGCAATGCATTACAATATATCTGTATTGCAATGCATTGCCTGTTAGTCGATTACAAAGAGTAATACACTAACAGGTTGCCTAGGAGACCCAGTCTGAGGGTGGATCTCTTGGGAACCCGTAGAAGGCAGGTCCCCATGCCATGAAAGGCATTGGGCAGCCTCTGCATGGCATCGGGCTGCCTTGTCACACATCGGGTCCCCGCCACAGCAGCGTCACACAGGAACCTGATGCGCTCCTTCACCTGCCGCACCATAAAGTGGCCTGAGAGTGGCCTGAGAGAACCGTGGTGCTAATGTAGTGGTCCAGCCTGCCGCAGCAACAGCTGCATCACCCAGTGGCCCGCACCCTTTTTCCGCAAGTCAAGGCTCCACCACCTCAGCCGAAGGGAGCTGTCTATCCTTCCCATCATCTACTGGTCCTGATGCTCCTGCTCCTCGTCCCCCTACTCCTCATCAGTCATTTTGTCAGCAATCGATCACCAAAGCGATTGCCAAAAGACAACATTATGCTTCCACTCATCCAACAGCGCAAAAGCTGAACGTGCTCCTGGCCAAGTTGCTGGTGCTGAAGTCCCTTCCTTTCCAAGTGGTGGACACTGTAGCTTTCAGAGAACTGATGGATTGTGCCGAGCAGAGATGGAAAGTCCCAAGCTATAATTTCTTTGCAAAAAAGGCAGTACCAGCCCTGCACACCTATGTTGAACAGAAAGTGGGCCAGTCCTTGAGCCTGTCGGTGTCCGCCACAGTGCATGGTAGCCCAGACGTGTGGAGCTGTAACTACGATCAAGGACAATATATGCCATTTACGGCCCACTGGGTAAATGTGGTTCCTGCCCAGCCACACCAACAACTTGGTCACGTGACGTCGCTGCTGCCTCCATGTTCTCAAACCGCTGGTCCTGCTACAATGTCCGCCTCTGCCTCCTCATCCTCCACCGTGTCCTCAGCCTCTGATGCAGGGACAATTCACAGTGCTCCTCCAGCATACCACATGTGCAGGGCACGGCGGTGCCATGCTGTTCTGCACCTAGTTTGCCTGGGCAAACAAAGTCACACAGGGGAGGAACTGCTACGCGTCATTCATCAAGAAATTGAATCCTGGATTTCT